>NW_018403368.1:3731-142672 GCF_002113885.1 Mizuhopecten yessoensis | reverse complement strand
GGGGGGGGAAATTTATTATGGTTTATAATGGCAAATGATACTTTAAATATTACATGTTAATAACTTGATTGGAATTATAACCTTGAATTGACAGTTTGATACTTTGAAAATTATGAGCCAGCCCTAAAAAAAACAAAAAAAACTCTCTGTATAAATATATCAGGTGACCGTTAAGGCCCATGGGCCTCTTGTCATATTAAAAATTGGTCTTGAGCACAGGATCCGAGTTTTGATCCGACCAATCACCGACACAGTAGAATAACGAGGTCGGAATGCAACCATTGACAACAGTACAGCGTCTGTGTGACGATATAGACACGAATAACCTAATATATCCAATCTGAACCTCGATCTCATCGCAATATGTAATGAAACATCTCCTGTCTAAATTAGCATTGAGAGAGAGAGAGAGTCGTGAATGGCAAACCTATAGCTATATGACGACCGTAATAATGTAAATGGCAACTAGCTCCATACATATAGACAGTTTACCGTCTAAGTCTCCTGATCGCGAGGTCCAAGTTATAGGGTGGTCTCCCCTCTAGTACATTTACAAAAATCTATGACAGCACAGCGGTAATTAGCTATGGTGCTGCTATATCTAGCAGCAGTGCAGAACAGAGCTTATAGATATTTTTTGGGAGTAGGTCGATGTTATCCCAACGCAGCCAGTGCGGGTGTTATGGGATGGACACCGGTCAGCCTTCGTCAGTGGTCAGCTGTGGCATTATAGCCGTCTGTGTAATATCTCGGATAATATAGACTGAACAGTAAGATTTGAAGTGGTCAAAAACCAAAGTCCGAATAGATATAAGAACTGGTATTATTTTATCAGGGAATGGCTTTTTAAAAAAAAAAAAAAATACCGTTATATTGACGTCGTGGATAGCGCACTCCATGATCAACCAATCAATTAACGAAATGCAGATTAATAACATCACTACAAGCCAAAGACTTTCCATTGATGTCTTACCTATGAGATATTTATGAAATAGACGTTAAATCGGTGTTAACTGACAATTTTAACAAAGGATACCAACAGTTCGTAGAAAATGGAAATCAAATGTTAATAGATTGTGCAGTAGACACAGCGCAAATAGCTGTAACAAATTGAGAACATGAATACGGTCGTTTTAAATCGTCTTTCCAAACTGAAAAGTATTTATAAATGAATATACCAAAAAGGAGTAATTTAACTAAATTCAGGTGTGGTGTTGCACATATTCTTATAGAAGTAGCCGTTATGAGAGGGTATCTGAAATAGAAAGAACCTGTTTTAATTGTAAAAATGTGTCTGAATCAGAGTCGCATTTTGAATTGAATGTAACCTGTATAAGGATCTGTGAACGGATATGCTTGCAAGAGCAAGGAGCATAGTTATTAATTTTGAACGTCTTACCGTTTCAGATAAGCTAGTAGAATTACAATAAAAACCTGCTAAAATACTAAAATGAAGGCGCAATTGTATATATATAGACAAGGTTATATTTCGTATTATACTTTACATGTATGAGTTTGTCATATTGCTTGTGAAATTCTTACTGTTTTCATTGGTCAACAACTCAGCTCTGAATTACTATAATGGGGTTCTAATCCGGTAATATGAAGTCTACTCCGGTTATATGAAAGCGCGTGACCTGCTAGTCCGGTAATATAGATGCGCGTGCTAAGGGGGACAACTCCCATTGGCTGACGCCGAGTGTGTATATCGGAAGATCCCGAACCGTTCCGATTACATGTCGTCTGTCACACCCACACACGACAGAGGACATTGCGGCAAGGATATGTTCGAATACACCGAGGACCACCAAAAAATGGAATTCATATTGAGGACTTTTTTTTCAAATTTTGTCAGTGAAACCAATGTGTACACACAATAAAATTGCACCGGCCCCTTGTTTTCGAACTGCACAAAATTACGTTCAACCAAATTTTAAAACAAAACTTTTTATCACTGTTGGCTTAGTATTGTGAATTTGAATAAATATTTTGTTAGTTAAGTTTGATTTATTGTTTTATTTTAGTGGTTGCCGTATCACAAATTCGTTATACAGGTTTTGTGCAGGTAACAATGGTTCACATTGCCTGTCTCGGTTTCATATTTTCCGAGCCGATGCTATTTTATCACATAATCGGTCTGTTATCCAGTGAAATCGCCCGTGTAATATTCATTCATATGTCACTAGTGTAATATACCCTGGAGCGTTTTTTTCATTGGCTGTGCCAGTTAGAAAATTGGCTGTCCCAGTTAGAAATCGATTGTGACGTCATGATATGGACAATGACGTGACATCATAAATTGTAAGTGGCGCAACAAAATTGCTGTCTCCGTTTGATTTAGCCCTCTACATTTTGGCTTTTAAACCTCTCAAAATGTAAGTTTTCTCAGTTATGTGATAAAAAGTATCTTAAATTTGTTTTCATTTCATATGAGCTTTTATGAAACTCGTCTCGAAGTTTTAATTTTTGCTTGTCAAGGCTCGCAAAAATAAAAACTCCTAAGACTCGTTTTATAAAATCTTTTATGAAATGAAAACTCATGTAAGATCTTATATATATATATATGCATTTGCAGTTGTGAAATTCTGTTCAAATTTCAAATTTGATATCGCTACATAAATATTGTATTTGTCTGTTGAGTTCAACGTTTAAAAGACCATATCTTTTAAAAGACTATATAAATATTTCATGTATCTCTAAAAATAGAGCCAATCTTAATCATGTAGTGTTTTTTTTTTACCAATATGTGTGGTAGTATTGATGAGGTGATGAAACAGAAGGTCCCATCATTGTATATTTTATTAGAAACTGTATCTATCTATGCTTTCTACCTGCTTGTGTATAATTATTTTATGACTGTCTCTATATTATGTATGTATTTTAACTGATACACTGAATTGTTTTAGTTGTTTAAATACTATATGTTACCAGAGGCGAGGCTGATATGAAATATTTGAACTTGAACTTGCTCAATCCATTTGCTTGGCAATACAATATGTTTAAACTAAAACTTGAGCTTGAACCTTCCAAGCTTAAGACGTCACAGGCGTAACCTCGCCGTTTACCGCGCGGGCTCACTACCACTGGCCATTGAGACGGGACTGTACGCCAGGTCGCCCCTTCAACTCATGGACAGACTTTGCACCAATTGTGACCAGAATAAAGTGGAGAATGAGAAACATTCTCTAATAGAGAATTCAAATTAATGATTTACTAGTATTATCAGTTTACACCATGTACCACGAAGACATTTCTACCTTTGACCTTCATATAAGTATATTACTCCACACAGAGTTACGGAATTATATAATATTTTATGTTTATGTTATTTTGGCCCTACTGAACTCAAGGGTCTTTGTACAGCGCACGTGTTTCTTTTTAATGTAGTTCACTCCTCCTTCTCCAAACTATTTTTATGTTATTCCTTTATTGATTGAGTCGGGTTCTGAAGTAAGTGCTAGCCTGATAGGGATCCCACCACTTGGCATAATCTTGTGTGCGCCACCTTGTTGATGAGACAAGAGAAAATAGTTCGATCCTTTGATGTACATCAAAAGAATCTCGCAGTCACGTAACGGTAAAACTTGACAAGCTTTAAAGTTGGGCGTTTCTCCTTTGTAATCTTCAAAGGACAGGTATCAGCCTAGCGATTGGTCAGTTTTTTTACATGACACCATTCAAACAGCTATCTTCGTGCCTTCAATTTTGCTATGACATATTCCAGGGGTGCAGAGAGCAAAAGTGAGCGTAACCCCTGGTTATCGAGGATGAATGAGAGTGTACACACGAACAACTGATTAACAGCAGAATATTATGAGTGAAATTCTTCGTGGTGAATTGAAAGAAAATAATGTAAGTAATATTGAAAAACAAAAAAAACAAAACTTGCAACGATGGAAGACATGCTACAGGGAAGAGAGAGATTACCTCTAATATCAAAGATGGTTCAGTTGATATCAGTGTACAGTTTTGATTATTTTTTACTGACTTGGTAGTCGTGACAGGTAGAACAAAATACAGGGACGTTGGGGAGCTACTAATGTACATGCTGAAATAGAAAGAAAACAGCATGGATGCTTTTTTTTTTTTTTTTCTTTTTTTTTAGTTTTTCTGTTAAATTTTTACTTTCAAATTGAAACAGTGCAGTATAAAACGAAATTCGTTTTTTTTTTCTATTAAAGTGTTTACTTTTCCTATTTTTGTTTTGATTCTGTCAATAGCAGACAGTCCATTATTGCAAAACATAATGGACACTCTGGTATAATAATGGATTCCTATGTGTCCATCTTGAAATATAGTGTACAAATACAACAATGGATGACGTCACAACTGGGTTTTAAGTACCAATGATTTGCATCTTATATGATGAACGACTGTTATTTGTATATTTTTCTCATTATGTTTAACCAAACGGTGTTTTTCCCGGTTGGACCATATATTTTCCCTCTCAAATATTTACGCAATGAATTGGTGGTTTCTTGCATATTTTATCATATTCTTGCATGAGCTTTTGCTATGTTCTGTCCCGGCATCACATACTGGCTTGTATATTCTCCTTCTTGGTGTAATATTTGGCATATTTTTTTTAACACATCCCGTATCTTTATGTCCCTTATGGTAGACATCTCGTTATGGCTCGCTAACAATGTGCAATGGTTACAATGGAGTGTACAAAATTTCAACTCATAAGGCTGTTTGAAACTTTCCAGTTGTTTTAGTTTAGTAAGAGAAAAGCCTATTGTCATCCCCACGCTTCCCTGTTACTTAATGGCTACTGCATCAAAGCGGTGATATAGCAAAAAACAGACCCCTCAAATTCACACCGGTCCAGCTATATGACAATCGGGAACCGTCGGCACTTTCTGTAAACGAAAAATATTTTCGCGTTTACGGAAAGTGCCGACAATTCCCAATTCGCTATATGAGTGACACTTCTAGTTTTTCGTCGTTACTTTCTGACGTGTTGCAAAACTATAATGTACAGAGCCTACGACCTAAACTCGACCTTCTCTTCACTGAATAATATAGTTTTAGTATTCTAGCATTAACCGAAACTGGATTAAACGAACCCAAAACGATAGCGATATAAAACTACCGGGTTTTCAAAAACCTTTCTGTCATTATAAACTTGATAAAATAGGCGGAGGAGTAGCAGTTTATGTACTGAACGATATATTTGCTAAAAGACGATAGGATCCGTTTGGATCGAGCTTCACATAAAGGATGAAACTACTATTCGAACCTTTTTACAGACCTCCAAATTCTGACATTAATGATTTGAGCAGATTTGAACATTCCATTGATTTAGCATATAATACCGGTATTGATAATTTAGTTATAACGGAATACTTTAACTCAAATATTCTTCGTCTTGGTCCCCGTCTTAAACGGTGAATGCATATTAATCAGCTGTATGGTATGTCACAGCTCATCAACGAATACAACTTTTACACTGAAACAAACTCTAGTTTATTAGATATTGTTTCTCGTACGTATGTAGACGAACATTTTTTAGAACAGAATACGCGCTATCATTGCCCTGTTTACGGCCTACTTGGTCTAAGGAACATCGTGCTAATTATAACAAACGAAATATCAGGCTGTTCAAATACGGAGACTAACATTTTGGCCACAGAAAACTTATAGACGTTAACTGTAACGCTCACATTAAACTGGATGACCCAAATGAATCTCGTAGGAATTTTACTGAACTAATTATGACCATTGCCCGAGAATGTATACCTGATAAGTCTGCAACAATCAGACTCTGTGATCTGCCATGGATGTGTAACACAATTGACTGGCTTAATTTCAGACGTTTACGTAACAAATGCGTTAATGCTTGTGCGATTGCTAAAAAGAAATTTATGACAACAAGCTAACTTCTATCCTACGTGATACTGATAGTCTAAATATCATTTCTGTATAATATGAAATGTTTTTTGTGTATACACATTCGGGGTTTTCGTGGTTGCTATGGAACAATGAACATAAATACAACGAATTTGAATTTGATACAGGTGTCTACTGTTTGTTAATAAAGGATATCCACGAAAGTTTGTACCACGAAACGATCTCAATGGCTTCAAACCACGAAGGAAAGTACCCATGAACATTTCGTGTTATACAGTATTAAATATTATCAAATATTATTCATCGGCAACCTCAGTAAATCAAATTCAATCAAACTCTAGTACATGCAGGTTCCAAATACGAAAATACGGGTGAAATAGCCAAATTATTCAATTATTATTTTATTTCCCAGTCTACTGTTGACGACACACGCTCCAATCGTCCCGTCAACCAAACTCAGATTCATAAATTAGATAATATCATCATAACAGTTATGGGTGGTTGCGATGCTTTATTTTTGCTCGATACCTTGAAAGCTATTAGCCCAGACCTGATGAATCCACGTTTATTAAAGGAGGGCGCAAATGAACTATCTGTGCCTTTATGCATCCTTTCTTACTTATATATATATACAAACTGGCATATTTCCAGACACGTGAAAAAGGTAGCGTCCTATTTCTCTTTTAAAGTTCATTCGAAAAGTAATGGAGAGGTGTATGTTTACGTATGTTCGTCATGTTTAAAATAAGTAGACTTTAGTTACAAAATGCCAGTCTGGATTTCGCCCTGGCGATTCTACAGTAAATTTATCATTGGCTATAACAAACGATTTGGGAAGAGCAGTTGACTTGGGAATATAAGCAAGACATTTGACCGTGTGTGGAACAAAGACCATTTATACAAACTTTTGAATAATGGATTAGGCGGTTAATTTTTCAAATGTTTCAAAAACTACGAAACAAACAGAAAACAAAAAATTATAATTAACATAATATAATGAACTCCGGTTCATAAATTAGATAATATCATCATAACAGTTGTCGGAGGTTGCGGTCCTTATTTTCTCTCGATACCTCGAAAGCTATCGGCCCAGACCTGATGAATCTTATTAAAAGAGAGCGCAAATGCACTATCTGTGCCTTTATGCACCCTTTCTTACTTATATATACAAACTGGCATATTTCCAGACACTTGGAAAATAGCTAATGGTATTCCTGTACATAAAAAGAAAGAGACGAACAGCGTGAAAAAGTAGCGTCCTATTTCTCTTTTAAGGATAAATCGAAAAATAATGGAGAGGTGTATGTTCATCATGTTTAGAATTAGTAGAATTTAGTTACAAAATGTCAGTCTGGATTTCGCCCCGGCGATTCTTCAGTAAACTTATTATTGGCTATGACTCGGGAAAATAAGAAAAACTATGTTTTGTGATATAAGCAAGACATTTGTGTGGAACAAAGACCATATATACAATGTACAAACTTAGACAAACAGAGAGTGTGATGTGTGGTATTGTTTGTGGTATCGCAGTCTGCAATTTTCGAGGTCACCTGTTCCGCTGTTTTTGATGAGCATCAAGATGCGGATTCCACTTTGTCGCCTTCAATGGTATTAGTGAGATGTGACGTCGTCTCCAGTTTGTCAGAGGGAGAATGTAAGATGAAATAATTTTCAATTTTGTTTGATTTTAATGTTATTATTGATATAGAAATAACCTGACCTAAACCAAAAGTAACAATATTCGTAGGGATTGATTGTAAGTAAAACAGTAAGTAGAAATACGAAGCTTAAGGGAGCACCTATTCAAAATTTTGCTTGTCATTGCAGAAATTTATTTTGACCAAAAGAAGTAAGATAATGTTTTCCTCTTTCCATTTTTCTTTTATTACATGTGCTGTAGAAGTAAACATTCTCGCCGGTAGCAATGTTCGCGCGGTGATACTTTAACACTACGGCGGTATTAACATTTTTGCATTGGCAATACTTCTTAAATCCTTATATTCTATATGTATATATATTATGTTATGTACATCCAAATACAATTAAAAAAGTAAAAATTTCCACTTTTACAGTTTAGGAAAAAAGTGTCATACATTGTAGGTATAAGTGTAAAAATAGCATACTATCAATTTGATTACAATTATAAGTAATTTAATCGATAGTATATTATTTGATATATGGTTTCGAATGATATTATGCATACACATAAAATATGAGGCTGATTCTTGATGTGCTTAAAGCAAATATATTGAATACATATCTAAACAAGCAAAAGATAAATAAGGCACGAAGAGAGCATTGAATCCTTATAACATGGTTAAAATGCTCGTGTATATCTCATTTTCCAACAAACTTTGCACGTGCAACACTCTTCCAAAACCTTCCCCGTATTCCATATATCAAGAAATGACATGTGGGTATGGCTTCCGATGTCGATGTAGCGAACACTTATTTTTTGTATGTATAGGATTTCCTAACAAGCAAACAACATAAAATTCTATAAAACCTCTAGATCTCCTCCTAAGACCCTGAAAAGGTCACGATCAGAATGTTCCGCTGAACTTACCAATCAGGTGACTTTGTAAGTCTGCTAAGTGTTGATTTCATGTGTCGATAGATGGATGCTTTGGGAATGAATGAAATGAAGATCTTGTAAATAGTATGACATCAGTGTTTATTGTCTGCCGAATTGAGGAACCGATGGCAATGGCAAATGAAGATTCCTTTGGCATTTTTAAAACCCAAACTGTGAGAAAGGGTTTTTCATCACGGCATGATTTGACAAGTTCTTGGCTTACACATGCTATACACTTTCCTCAACTTGCTCAGGGTGAAGGGTCACGCGTACGCACCGGGTACAATGCCTCCTTGTTTCAAATCAACAATATATGAGAATGGGGATAGGACAGGGATCAGTGCTGAACAATTGCTATCATAACACTGACTGCCCTTCGGGTTTCAGGTCATTCATGGGTTTTTCTTCGTCATGTAAATTCTGAAAAAAGAAAACAAGTATGAGTACTTTTGAATTTTATTTTATCTAGGGCGTATATATCAAACTATTTGGCACTATTGAAAGTAAAATAGATAGACAGCAGAAGAAAAAAAATGTGGACCACAAATCGACTTTATAACGGAAATTGATTAGTGTCGGTCGTGTGGAGGTGTTCACGATGATATTCCAAACATAGATATTGATTGCCTTTCTTCTTCCACACTTATTTTACCGAAAGGGAAGGACTATCTCAACATGATTTTCAGCTATAACGTAAATAACCCTAGATTACAAACGCCATAAGACAGTATCATTTTAAACGCAAATTCCTTTTTGTGTGATTGAAGAAATGACAACCTGGTATTTCTATATGTCCTGTAGTGCTTAAAGGTTAGTTAACTAACATCATATTAGACATTTAGTAACCAAATGTTGCGAAACTAACATTCTTACGAAGCAAAACATTCTAAAATTTACCACATAAAGTTATAGTAAATGGTCTTTTGACATTTCGCCATCGTTATCCACATGCAAAAGTTTCGAATGATTGCGCATTTGGTTATAAAAACTTTTTGCAATCTTTGTTTATCTTATCAAAGAAACGGTTTTCATTCTCAGGTTAAACTCGTATTCCATTGTCCAGTAATAAAGAATAGCTTACGCCATTTAGTTCGGGAAAGTCCGTTCTACGTCGGAATCGTTTTCGTGCGCTCTCCGGCAGACAACAGCAAACTAAATCACACACAGGAACCCAGAGCTTAGGATCGACGGGAGGTTGATCTGCAAAATATCAATATGTAATACAATGGTATGATGACCACCGGAGGTTATAACATATACAACTTGGCATGAGTGTGATCTCATTCTGTTATCCTATGCCGTGCACTTCTCTAGATAAATTGAATATCTTTCCTGACCGGGTTACCTCAGTCAAGGGTGAAATTCTATAACATACTGGGTTTTTCCTTGTACCTTTTCGTAAGAAAAACTACTCAATTTTGCTATAGTCTACAAGTATCCCGTCCGGACCCTGAAATAAATAGGGCTTCTTCATTTCTAAAGCTAAATTTGAATGCTTCCGCGTAAACAATGTAGTCCGTCAAACACTCGAAACAATGTAGTCTGTAAAAACTCGAAACGGGAAGTTAGAAGCACTTATTTGGAATTTTGTAAAGTTCGATGCAGAAAGCTAAACAAATGAATTATATACAGCGATATGATAATTTTGTCCACTTAAGATGCATGCGTAATACAAAAGGTATGCAATAATTACGTCAATTCTTACAGAAAAGCTACAATGTAATATCAGTCGCAAATATGATTGCTTGCACTTCCATATAGAGATTATTCATTAGAAATAGTATGGTTTATTAAGGATAGCTGTATCACTGATAAAAACTGTAATTACATTTTGTTTTTCAGCATTAATATGGTATTGATGAATTGTTGCTAAAAAAAAGCATACGGTGCAGAAATTTGAAAAAACATAATTAAAAATGAACAAAAGTATTACCAATGCAATAGCAAAAATATCAACAACGGTGTCCTCAATGTAAATATAAAACAAGGCAAGCCCAGGAATCTATCCATGGGCCTCAAACCAAATTAGCTATCGGGACAACGGAATTATTCAGGCTAAATCGAGCTTGTTATATCCAAAACTAACTAAAGGGGAGGTAACTGTTCTTACGAAAGACTGCAGCGGAAGTCTCTAGTGTTTTACCAGCAGTAGTATCGGGGTCCTTAACAGTAAGGCCAATGAGACATTTGTTTGGACGATATATATATAGAATACAATACCTTTGAGTCGACTAACAAGGGAGCCGGTTATTAACACAATGAGGACACCTAGTGCTCCTAGCCACATGTACGAGACGGAATACAGTACATCTAGTCCGGTTCTGTAGAGGAAAAAAAATACTGCATCTTATTTTGACTTTTTACTAGTATTGATAAACATCTTCTTTATCAACGAATCATTCTTTTATATCAAAATACGATACCTAAAGTTGGTTTTGTTGAAACTTCTGCCATTGATACAGGATTTCTTTTCAAAACAAATTTCGACTAATGAAGGACTTTAACGATATAACCCAAAGACTATCTACGGAAACATAGGACCCTGCGGTGTTCATTTCCAAAGCCAACCATTATGGTTAATATAAAATTGTTCACCACATTGTGTTTATTTTGCAGATAATATTTACTGACTATAAGCAAATTGATTTGAAAAAATATTTTGATTGTATGATTTATTTTTATTTTTTTAAAGACACAATTTACATCATACTCACGGTGACGTCACAGTTTCCACAGCTGGCGTGGTGACATCTATGGTGTACATGGAGCTGTTGTACATGGTACTATTGAAGGCAAAAGAGGCGTTTGGGGACAAACAGTTATACGTTGGAGCTGGGTCTAGTTTTGGATGAACCTTCACACCAGGAGAAATTATTTTTCCTAATGAAATCCATCCGACGAACAGGACACTGCACATTCCTCCTACTATTGCACCCTATGTTGTGAGAAAGTGTCAATCGGTTAAGGTTTCATTTTGTTTAAAAAGGAGTTATTTGTAATATAATTACTGAAAAATGAATAAAGGAACTGCACATTCAAAAGTTTAATGTGACCAAACAGAAACTCAAACAATGAAAACATTTTACTGCGCCATTTAGTCTATTTAGATAGTATATGTAAAATTGAGGTCAATACCCCTGCAGGTCGGGGATCGAGAAAAGAATACACCTGTTATTACCCACTGTATGTATCGTAAGAGGGGACTGATGTGGAAATCCCCACTGCAGAATTGGGGATTCGCTTTTGCGCCCTCTAATTGAAGATACAAAGGCGACCAAAATAAATGTATTGCACCCATTGCAATCTTTGGAATATTTATATATTTCTCTCTAGTTCAAACTACATTTTATTTCCTAGAGCCTTGCTTGGAAATACCTCACTTCTCACTTTAATGCTGAACGTTCGCCCAGGTAAGGAAGGCAATGGGTTCTGTCCCCAGGCCGGGATATACTTAAGTCCTTAAAATGGAAGTTGTTATTCCCTGCTTAACGTTCAGCGTTTATGGTAATGGTAACAACAGGTTCACCTGTTGTCTGTATAATGTGACTGGGCGGAATACTGTGCTGGGTGCCTCCGATATGGTGTTTCAGTGAGGTAACACTATAAAGTCGGCGTCAGATCCGCGCTATCACAAGGAGGCAAGCACCCGAACATACCCTGTCTCCAGCAAACACACACTAGCACGCTTACACAACACACATGGAGGAATGTACTAATTTATTAAAATAAAACCAACTTTAAGGTCAAATGAGTGGCTATCAATGTCCGAAGTGTCCCTGAACAGGAGAAGATACATGAGTAGGAAGTGTATTGATAATCAGACGAGAGACAGCATAACTGTGAAATTTGAAATATCAGATGGTCATGCATGGGGGACAAAACCAACAATAACACATGTATTTATTAC
This sequence comes from Mizuhopecten yessoensis, assembly GCF_002113885.1. Classification (NCBI taxonomy): domain Eukaryota; kingdom Metazoa; phylum Mollusca; class Bivalvia; order Pectinida; family Pectinidae; genus Mizuhopecten; species Mizuhopecten yessoensis. Next base: position 130,337 of record NW_018403368.1, on the reverse strand, counting down.
ATTTTTGCCGGTGAAATATCGGATTCTATCAACTTGATAAAATGATATCTTTCACACTGTGACAAATATCAAAAGTGATCTTTTCATTCTTTTTGGTATTGACCAATCATAACGGTATCTTTTATTCGCTGCATTCAAGGGCAACGATTTTATTTTTCAGATTCAAATGAAGCGCCGGTAGAATAAGTGGTTGCTATGGTAAATGTTTGGTACACACACTTAAGTATTTACATAAATATACAATTAAAATCCTTTTTATAAGCAGTCATACCAGAAAATAGCAGAAAACGTCGGAATTGCGTTGAGTATTTCATTTAAAATGGCGCGCAGCTTGTTGTCAAGCGTGACGTCATTATAATATGGCGCTAATTATTACGCTTCTGATTCCCGCCCTTATTTATTGCATTATATTTTTCATGTTTTATGCTTTAAAAATGTAATAAATAGAAATTGTAATGCTATCTTCAGTAATGAAAAATATATTTCACTCATGTGGCTAATATTTTGATATTTTCACTCGTGCTGTGCACTCGTGAAATATATCAACATATTAGCCACACTCGTGAAATATATTTGTTATAACTGAAGACACCATTAAATATCCTCTATATCCATTACAGGAATGTGGATAGATAATGTTAAAAGGTGTAGAATTCACATATACAATATCTTTAGTTAATAAAAAGAGCGTTTGGTGTGAAATCATGTGCGTAATGTGAACAAATATTTCTACAATTTTATACACGCAATGACTCTTAAATACATTTAGATGTACACTTAGTTGTGATGTATATCACAGGGATTACTTTTATTAGGTTATACGTGTTGCATACCAATGAATTTGCCCATGGGTTAAGGAATCCGAGAACGAAAATGCCTGTCAAAGCTCCCGTCAGACTTGACGATGTGATGTTAAAAATCTGCAAAGAAAAACACAAAGATGGCGGCATTAAACGCTCTCAAGCGTGTCGACATTGAAGAAACAAGACCCAAATAAAAAATATACTTCCATTTATCAAATAGCTACGTGTGCTTTATCTCTTATAAACCGCTTAAAGGGACATCACGTGAAAAGGCGTTTTTTTTTTNGAAAGCACTAAGATAACTTTTATATTTACATACGGATATATGTAACTCTCCGTCAACCTGGAGTATTAAACAGCAAAGTATTTAGAGGGACCTTTCAACATTACACTGAATTATCCTTTTCCAACACGAGCATGAAAACGTCAAATGACCATTAGTTTTGACAGTGTGATTACAGGATCTCACGCTGTTGTCGACAACGATGGTGTTACAATCACTGGTCTGTTTCGATTTCTCGCCACCACACAGCGTTACCTATCATTTACTTTGTTTAGTGTGTTTCGATTTCTCGCCACTACGCAGCGTAATCTATCATTTACTTTTTTGTCTGTTTCGATTTCTCGCCACCACGCAGCGTTATCTATCATTTACATTGTTTAGTGTGTTTCGATTTCTCGCCACCACGCAGCGTTATCTATCATTTTCTTTGTTTAGTCTGTTTCGATTTCTCGCCACCACGCAGCGTTACCTTCCATTTACATTTCTTGTCTATTTCGATTTCTCGCCACCCCGTAGCGTTACCTTTCATCTACCTTTCTTGTCTATTTCGATTTCTCGCCACCACGCAGCGTTACCTTTCATTTACTTTTCTTGTCTGTTTACATTTCTCGCCACCACGCAGCGTTACCTTTCATTTACTTTTCTTGTCTATTTCGATTTCTCGGCACCACACAGCGTTATCTATCATTTACTTTTCTTGTCTGTTTCCATTTCGCGCCACCACGCAGCGTTATCTATCATTTACTTCTTTTGTCTGTTTACATTTCTCCCAAACACGCAGCGTTATCTATCATTTACTTCTTTTGTCTGTTTACATTTCTCCCAAACACGCAGCGTTATCTATCATTTACTTCTTTTGTCTGTTTACATTTCTTGCCACCACGCAGCGTTACCGACCATTTAATTCTCCGGTCTGTTTCTGTTTCACGCCACCATGTAGCGTTACATATCTGTTACTTCTCCGTTCGGTCGCCGTTTCACAACACCACGAAACGTCACATGTCTGTAACTTTGCCAGTCTGTTGCCGTTTCAGACTGACGCGCAGCCTTACATATCTTGCACTTTCTCCGGTCTGTTTATGTTTTACGCCACCACGCCACTACGTCCCTCACACGAATAACATCACACAGTTAAATGTCCCCGACAAACGGTGTTAAACCAATTTCAATATTCTACTTTTGCAACCAATGCCAATAAATATGATATATTATTAGTTATGTGAGACTCATGTAAAGAATTCCTTTTGCTTATTTCGTGACGGTTACGGTAGCAAATTAAATTGTTACATTTTACTGAAAGTGGCTGACGTAGAACTAAGGTGAAAGGACAGACTGATTCTCCACGGTTGACTTTCTCGTTTGAATCACTGTCTTCAGTTTAAAACCTCGTTATACTGCCACTGTTCGTCCAGAGAAATAATGGCGTTATAATGGGGTTTCGCAAAAAATTATAACAAATATTTAAAGGCATTCTTAAGGGAAGGAGAAAAAGGGACCTTGAAATATGTTGCGGTAAGTGAGATTGCAAATGGAACAAAGGGGCCTTATATCGAGATTTACTGTATATATCTTTATAGAGTATAGACAGAGTTTACACATGATAGTTTCCTTTATCTCTTGAAAATATGACCCTAAGTAAAATAGACGAGCATGCGCCATAGGTTCAAGAACGATTAGTTACCATACCGAAGATATCTAAGTAAAGGTAACAACAGAAGACAAGGAGGAGCGAACAGTGGGCTAAAAACATCAAGAACCAAACTAAAACCCTGGATTGGAAGCGTTTTGCGCAACACATATGGCCCTGAAATGATTTATGTTGGCAAATCTAGGTACGTACGTTCGTCGAATATGACATAAGTTACAACGATGTACATGTCATTGCATGCAATGCATCACATATTGAGGAAGCACGGTTGTCTAGTGGTAGGACGCCGGGCTCGTCACCGAAGGGTTGCGCGTTCGAGTAACGGCACGGCACTGTGTTGTATCTTTGAGCAAAATACTTTACTCCGCTTGTTCCAGTCCACTCAGCTGTAAATGAGTACGAGGTTGAGCAGTGCTAGAATTGTAGAATCTAATCTGTGAGCGCCGAAATGGCATCACCAGCTCTATGTTCCCTAGGGAGTTGAGAAAGATATTGGCTGGCTGCTAAGGCCCTATAACCACGGATAATAATTAGTGAACCGCCTAGAGACGACCTACGAACAAGGATGTGATAAAGCGGTATATAAGAACCTCGAATTATTATTATTATTATTACATTTAAATCAACATGAGAATGCCAAAGTAAGGACAAATCCGTTATTCGAACTCAACATCGATAACACTATAACAAACTACGAACAATGCGTTACATAGCGCCGGGACTGGACTTGAACCCGCAACCCTTCGGTCACGAGCCCGGCGTCCTACCACCAGACTACCATACTGTGTCAAAATATCGTCATGCAAAATGACTTTCCTTTTCATAAGACCGTGTTTAAACACAGTTTAAGATACTACATGATGCTGTTTGAGATAACATAGATTCTCAGCTAGATAGAACCCGATGGAAAAATAAAAGGAGCATCTTCTGTTTCATCGACAGCAACAGTCATGTAGAGCTAGGTCAAATCCAAGTAATGCCAGGTCCTCAAAACGGGAACCAGGGTAATAAATACTAATAACGTTTAAGAAATATACATTATTTCCAAATAATAATTATCATGATAGCGATAATAAAACTTCATGGTGATGTTGTTACTAAAGATCGCAGTAAGCGAATTAAATCAGGATTGTTGACGATATTCACTGGGTCGAATACATCGTGGCTGTAAAGCTATTATGCAAGACCTGGTCGTGAAATATAAGTCGGCATGCTTATTGTAGGCCCCTCTTTCTAGAGGACAAATGAGAAATAATCTGTTCTCGTAAGGCTCGTTATTCAAGGACAAAACTTTTCATAATAAAATCAATAATAATTCGAGGTTCTTATATACCGCTTTATCACAAACAGGTTCTAAGGTCGTCTTAAAGCGTTTCACAAATTATTATCCGTGGTTATAGGGCCTTTTCAACCAGCCAATATATTTCTCAACTCCCTAGGGAGCATAGAGCTGGTGCTGCCATTTCGGCGCTCAACACAATTCTAGCATTGCTCATCCACATACTCATTTAAAGCTGAGTAAACTTGAAAAAGCAGAGTAAAGTATCTCCCTCAAAGATGCAACACAGCGCCGGGACTAGACTTGAACCCGCAACCCTTCGGTCACGAGCCCGGCGTCCTACCACCAGATTACCATACTGTATCAAAATATCGTCATGCAAAATGACTTTCCTTTTCATAAGACCGTGTATAAGCACAGTTTAAGATATTACATGATGCTGTTTGAGATAACATAGATTCTCAGCCAGATAGATGCAAGTATTCTATACAAAGAGAATGAAACGAAAACAGTTTGTACTGTATATCAAAATCCTTACTTGTGTAGCAGGACCTTCTATTCCAGAAACAACAAACGCGACCACACCGCCAATAACGGCGAATACGAAGACTGAAATAAACAGAAGCATACATTTATATACAGAACCCAAATTTATACATAGATATATTTACTTTTTTGTAATAGTTCTTTGTATATAAAACCATATGGAAGATGAACGTAACACTCACAGGTGATTGACCTACACAATTTGGTAAGAGATACAGTAAGCCAAAACATGAATTTTATTGCATTATACAGCTGTTTTGGCCTTCTATGACTTATCAGTGATATTAGGGGCCAAACAAATTGCAAAAGGAAATTCTCAAATTGTCTTATCTACCGTTAAAAAAGAATGTTTTTTTTAGAGGTGCGCTGGTTAATTTCAAATTAAATTATTTGTATAGTGTTTATATTACGCATCATGCCACTGTTGGTTCGACGCAACAGGTTTTTAAAGCAACTTAGCTTTCACTAGAATAAAAATGTAAACAGCTTTATGCCACTTGTCGTTTAACGAAAGCATTAACCTGAACTAGTAGCATTCTATTTTGACAAGTTTCACAGTCCAACAACAATGCCTAACTGGTGAAACAGTGTATAAACAGTTAGATGTACACACCTGCGATTTGGGCTATGATAATTCCTCTCCTTTCCGACATCGGTTTGGTGTGGGGTTTAACAATATCCTCCCAAAACACTGCAGACAGACTACTCAATAGAGATGACATGGTGCTGAAAACAGATAATTCAGACTTGATAAATCTTGATTCAATATTACTTATGTTATATGTTTAATTGTGATATTGTGAATTGCTTACCGTTATAAATTATCATAAGGTATACTTGGAAAACTTTGATCGTTTATCTTCTTACCATACTGGTCATACGTTTGAAAGATTATATTCCTAAAAGCTCAAATTATATTATAATTAATTATAAATTTAATAAAATTAGCCCCCCTCCTTCCTCCCGCCCGACAACTCGATATCGCAGACGGAGATGAAAGTTACATACATGCTTTACTGTAACTCCACCCCCTAACGTACATGTAATACTCACACCAAACTTTGAATAGACTCATGCTTATGCTGTCCATAGTTTTGAATAACAGGACCAATTATGGGTTGCATCGAAATATATTATACACTAAAATTATTAATAAAACAATATGAAGAAATATTAAATATGAAGCAGTATTCATTCTTCTATTTGAAGCAGAAAGTCATAGACAGTAGATATTTTACAGCATTAAATTCATTCATTTTGGACATTATCAGTGCAACTAAAGAGTGGTAATATTCAGAAACAAAATAATGATAATAATAATAATTATTATTATTATTATTTGAGGTTCTTATATACCGCTTTATCACAACCTAGATTGTAGGTCGTCTCAAAGCGGTTCACAAATCAAATTATTATCCGTGGTTATAGGTTCTTTGCAACCAACCAATATCTTTCTCAACTCACTGGGGATCATACATTCGGTGCTGCCATTTTGGCGCTCACAGCTAGAATTCAACAATTCTAGCACTGCCCGACCACGTACTCATTTACAGCCGTGTAGACTGTAACCAGCGGAGTAAATTATCTTACCCAAAGATACAACACAGTGCCGTGCCGTGACTCGAACCCGAAACCCTTCGCTCACGAGCCCGGTGTCCTACCACTAGACTACTCTGCCACCTAAAAGTATGTAAATAGGTTTGCCTGAGTTGCAACCGATAATACTATACCTGAGAGAAGCACTAAAGAGAGCCGCTAAGAACAGTCCCGGCATGCAGGGAGTGTCCTGGAATATGTCTACAACCATGGCTGGAATTAACTTTAAACAATTAAATATATTAATTAAATTTTCAGATAAGACTGGTTTATAATGTAAGAAAGAAAATAAAAGTTCAAATACATTCTCTCAATATTTTATATGGGAACCATCGTTAAACAAATTTATATTATTTGCTCATTAAAGTGTGCATTGATTGATTATTTTTAGCCAACAAAGAGCTTTGCTTTTCCTTGTGAAGTACATTAACGAAATTATGAAACCATCTCAATACACTAAACAACCTGATTTTCATTGCCCAACCGCTTCGATACCAAAGGATCACAGCCCTGTTTGTTGAAGTAAGCAAACATGACAGCGCCCTCCAGTATGGCTAGCCATGACACAAATAGAAAGGAAAACGCCGTAACAAGGTACATACTGAAATAACAAAAAACAAAACAAAATACTATCGTATTGTCCAACTCATCCTCGATGTACCGGGAGTAACGCTCAATTACTTTCTTCGCACCCCTGGGATATGTCATGACAAAATTGAAGGCACCGTGTGCACCACATTGTGGATGAGACAAGGAGACTAGTTTGATCCTTTGATGTACATCAAAAGAACCTGTTGGTCGCGTAACGGTCAAATTTATTGACTTTGGAGTCGGGTTTCACTCCTTTGTAATTATCAAAGGACATTTATCAGCCTAACGATTGGTCAGTTTGAGACCAATCAAATGGGTAGCCGCGTGTGTTCAATGTTGCTTTGACAGTTTCCAGGGGTGCAGATAGCAAAAATTAGCGTTAACCCTGTGATATTGAGGATGTGTCTAACTTACTTCCTTACTTCACACAAACCGCTAAATAAATGTAATAACCATTGAAAAGTTAAATGTAATAGGTAGTGGTAAATCACTTATTCAATGACAGTATTTGATACAAAAAACCAAAACATCTTAAATTGAGGCAATATAAATATAAAGATATAAATATCAATGTAAAAAAACATGTTGAACGTTTTAGAAAGTCGGAAGACAAAATCACATTTTTTGAAGGGTAGTACGTATTTCAATGAAACACATTAATATACAGTTCCTGTCGCCAAAGGTAATTAACAAACATGAAAGTAACTTAGTAATGCAAACCTAACGATACAAAACATACAGCTAGAGTGACTTTACATACTTTTTCGTTGATTTCAAAGTTGGCGTGGCCTTTATCCTCTGGAAGGACGTTTGCATGAAAACCGTGGCGAAGCCTCTCACTGAACTTCCAAAAACAAGACTCCAAAATGATTGTCTCAACGTCGGGTCGGGATCCATTCTTCAATAAAATGCATATGGTATTTCGAATGTCTTTGATGATTCATGCCTGAACTATTCGTAACCGCTTTATATATGAACAAATATTTTAGTCTAACTGCAAAATGATTTCTTTCTATTATTAGCAATATCATCTCAATGCCATTTTTATACTTACATTAAACAAATACAAACTACAAATACGACGCAAGGATGTACCTATATAGCATTTAGTTTATCGATGCTGAAAACATTAAAAACAAACATTTTTTTACGCGATTGACAACTTCCTTCATCTTGAACGAATCAGTGGTACTATAGTTAAAAATACATATAAAAACGAGCATGTTTGAAGTGATCTGAAATTAAGATTCAAAGGAACACATAGGCTATAAAGCATTTGCAGATACCTTGTAGATTTATAATAATATAGTTGGAGGTTCTTATATACCGCTTTATCACAACCTAGTTCGCAGGTCGTCTCAAAGCGGTTCACAAATTATTATCCGTGGTTATAGGGCCTTTGCAACTAGCCAGTACATTTCTCAACTCCCTGGGGAGCATACAGCCGGAGCTGCCATTGCGGCGCTAACCGCTAGCACTGCCCAACCACGTACTCATTTACAGCTGAGTAGACTGGAACACGCGGAGTAAAATATCTTGCTCAAGGATACAACACATTGCCGTGCCGTGGCGCGAACCCGCAACCCATTTATGCTGTTGACAACTATATGAAATAAAAATATTAGAACATTTGGAATTTTTGAACGTTTGTGTCTTGAGATGAGCTTTCAATTGAAAAGCAATACATTGTAACAAACGATGCGCTAATATAATAAAAACAAATCGACATTTTCATTAATTGCCTATTTCCTTCATGTATGAAAATATCCAAAGACTATGGAATAACGGTAATTTAGTCGTTTCATTAATACCCTGTAATTTTCCCCCATTGCAAAAAGTGATGGATGCGTAATAATGCTTACACGAATAAGTTGACTCGTCCAGTATCGTAAACAGTAGTCCATGTTTCCTTTACTCCGCCTGACTCAATGGTGCCCTATGATTGAAGATATGAGGAGTGTTGTATAAAAATAAGTCGACATACTGTGCATAATCAAAAGAACACCATTTAAGATACTTGTCACCGAATTACACATGCGCTTGGAGTCACAATACTCTGTTTGAGATGTGCGAGATGCGAGTTCATAAGCATTACATCGTGTAAAGTAACAATCTTATGACAATCCCTTTGATAATTGCAGGTTGTCTATGCTCTTGTTCACCTTTTTATACTCATTTATACAATTTCAAACATTTATAGACAATTAATTTATTCTACAAATGAATAATACCTTGGATAATTTTTGAACGAAAACATGCCTTTTTCTGTGATGTAATTGTTTAGCCTCTACCCAGGGTTACTACCTTGATAAGCAGGGCGAATATTCCACATAACATAATGATGGCCTGTATCACATCCGACCAAATGACTGCCTTGAATCCTCCCTAGAAGTCAAAACGATGCCTTTATTTGATGCATGTTATATTACAATAATTATTTCTATCTACATACATTACACTCTAAAGATGAATGACAAATAAATCTTCTTTGCTTTTCATGGCTTTTATTTTTGTTAACAAGAAATCAATATAATCAATTAACCTTAATTGTATTTGGTTTCATTCCCTCACATATTTTACCATTAGTGTATATAATTATACCAACCATAGGTAATCAACCATCAGTATATTTACTAGCACAAACAAACTTTCAGTGTATATAAAAACACCAACATAACGTAAATAAGCTTACTATCAGAGTATATATCAGCACCACAATCAGAAGACCAATGATAGACATCCATGTTGGAATACCAGCCACTAAAAATAAAACAAAAATAAACGAAACAAAAACAAAAACAAAAAACTAAAAATAAATAAATTTACATCAGAAACACACAAAATCAAATTTAAAAAGGTCGATGCTGCAAAAAGCCTGAAATTATAATCTTGTAGACACTAAAACAGAACACATTATAAATTCCAAAGAAAAAGGGGAGGATCCAGATTTTAGTGCCATGACTCTGTATAAAGTGGGACAGTTTTAAGTCTTTGTCAACTTCATGCGTGCAACAGTGTAACTGCTGTCGGCGTTACGGTAGACAAGTAAACAACCTACTAACTCCACGCATTAAACATCTTAACAGATGTAAATATTATGGTAAACACATATGAGTTTAATAACTTACCCGCTTCAAGTGATACTGCAGGTAAGAACAGGACCGTTCCGAAGTAATTGACCTTAAGAAAAGGGATAGAATATAGCGAATGCATATCTATTCAGTATGCTGTGAAAATCATTGAGATAAGTAATAATAGAATATTTCCGATATGGTCAGGTGGTATGCTTTTAACGTTTCGTAAGCGTACACGACATAGAAGTAATCCCTTTCTGTCCAAGCAATTCACTAATTTCACTTCGACGATAAGAGAATAATAATTAAACTAATGGAACTAGTCAGCATCGTATGTAGTACAATATTTCAAAACGACAAACAAAGATGCTATATTCACATTTCCTTGTTAAGTCCTTTTATAAGTCAACCAACCGAAAATGTTTTTTTTATTCCAATAACAGCAAAAGCCATTATAGGTGAGAGTTTTTCCTATCAGAAACGTTTCTGGTCTTTCCGTCAAACTGTTTGAGTAATCGGGATGAATCGTAATGTGGTGTATCATCATAAATGTTTAAAAGAGCCTTTCAAATTTTATTCTGTAAGATTTACTAGAAACGCTGTACATAAACTTTTTCATATAAACTACTTTTATTACATTTAATAGGGTCTAGGATCATGAAATGAACACTCAAGTTGAAAATTGTCTGAAGTGTGGACTTGACCAATCACATGTAACGTCATGAAAAGTGACGTCACACGTGAATGACTAAGCACAAACTTAAGTCTAAGATTGTTTCATGATCCTACGGCCAGGAAGTCAAACTTTAAGTATCTTCCCGATCTTGGATTGTTATTAAAGTGGCCTTAATAGACCTGTTATTATTGTATATTTACATTTGCGCTGCAACCCACTATTCCGTCTTTGCGTATTGCAGAGTAATCTTCTCTTGGGAGCAGGAATTGATTGTTAAGTCATTGGTTTGTGTGAGAAAATTACGTCGTTTTCTCAAAGATTGATGACGTTACTCTCCCAAACAAGTGACGTAACAATCAATACCTGCTCCCAAGAGAAGATAACTCTGCAATGCGCAAAGACGGAATATGAACATTACCAGCAGAAATGCATTTCATTTGAGTATGAAAGCAAACACTCTCGTAACGTAACACGTGGTTTACTTATGACGTCATATATCAACCTTGTTCAATGAGCGTCTTGTCGCTTCGCTTCGGATAACATTTCGTTTAAAGGATGACGCATATACAAAACGCAGTATATAAATAAACTGTCTGAGAACAAATAAATGAAATTCAACAATTGTTCTATGGTAAAAATGCAAATACATGGATTGTTAAAATTCACATGCCGGTATGAACGCAACTCGGTTACATCCATATCAAACATGAAGCCCGGCATGTAACCGATTTGCGTTCATAGCGACATGAAAAAAACGCCGTTCAATCCCTATTTATTTCAGATCCTTTAAAGTCGACCCTGTGTAGATATTGATGAATTTGTTATCTTTGATATATAATTGAACTCGAAATGGCACACACACACATATATATTCATTATAATTTCTGACGGAAAACTTACCCCATAAAACATACTCAAAACAGTCGCAAACATTCTGATGCCATGTGACTTGAAACGGAGTTCCAGGTACTGAAGGAAAATACATATCAGGTAACATACACCTGTTAATCACAAGACAAAAGAGTTAAACAATAAAGTGTTCCATTACTAGCACCACTGTTAGATAGTTATAACAATAGTTCTAAAAATGATCAATCAAGCAATAAACTGCATATATGTGGCACACAACTGGTATAACTGCCATGTATGTCGCAGACAAACCTGAATGGTTTAGATGCGACATACGTGGCAATGCAACTAGCCTTCGGTGTGGAAAGGTCAATAACTTAAAGAGTAGCAGAGAAACAGCTGACTTCACCTAATGTTACCCCACATACAAAAATAAAACGTTGCTATAACATCTGATGTATTTGGATTTTTCTATATTTGAGAAAATAGATATGATTTATTCTATTAAATAACCGTCGCTAAAAGAGCCAGTGTGGATAGTTTTTTAAGAGCTATTTTCCGGGCTCGTAATCTCAATATATAGCAGTAGTTTTCCGACTTTGTATTATAAAAATAGCAGTGGTGGTTATGCTCTCATAACTGACACTCCTAAGAATAGTATAAAGAAGGGCATTGTCACACCAAATAAAATGCATAAAAATAATCTCATTAGTAATACAAGTATAAATTACCGGTGATAATTATATATTATTACATTATGTTTTCATGGTTTGTCGTAAGAAAAAATATCTCATCGCTCACACGTGGATAAAATCGAGAGGCCACCGTATGTGAACTTGATTTTTTATGCACGTGTTAGCGATGAGAAAATTGTTCTCATGACAAAACATGAAAATATTGTGTAATCATCTATATACAACTACCCCTTACGAATTTATAAAAACCACTCAAAACCATACTTCTACTTCTAGGCTCAAGGTTCATCGATCGCGAGATACTCGATGCATAACATACGTAAACAAAATGAATAATTTCGCGGAGGAATACCATTGAACTTGAAACTTTGTAGAAAAAAACCCGTTTTAAAACAATTATATCGTCCTTTTTTCTCCATATGCACATTAATGCTTAACTGGTGTTGAAACCTTTCAAATAGTTTTTCGTAACTTTATATAGATTGCTTTTATGCGAATTTACTTAGTTGGATACAATTTCCAGTGCAGTACGTCACCCGGCGCGAAAAGAAGTTATTTATTTAGAGAAAATACGTTCCTAAATGGGAAAAAAACATTCTCAAGTCGTTTTCAACCTATTTTTTAGTATTCCCATAATGATTAACCCACGATAATGCTAACGGTAGTCGCAATGAAGTGATATAAAGGTGATGATGATAAAATTACAACAGCACAGTGACGAAATAATTACCTCAAATGGGATGTTGGTATAAAAATGAACACATAAATGGTAAAACAATTTCACGAAAGGTTGGTGAAGCAATAACCATGACTTGGTGATAACATTAATGTGGTGAAAAGCTATCCAAAGAACTTGTCGTTGTAAAACAGCAGCGTAAATTTTTGATGATTCGCTAATTTTAATTGTACTATTTTGCAATGTTTCGTATTGATGATAAATGAGCTCTCCGTTAAATTAGACTATACACGTGTACAATGGGGTAAGTTTTTTTTATATACTGAATGTAAACATGTAACCAACCATACATAAATTTGTTCGAATTTGAAGTTCAAAGAGAAAGACAACACATATTTTTTATATTGTCATTAACTAATCATCCGAAACATTATGTAATAATATATTGTACCTCGATAATTGCCAATATAGTACAGTTGAATATCGTCCTTTTGTCCAGTCAGTAATTTTTCTATGAATTAAATAAATTTAGAACTTGTTTTAATTGTAAAATGAAAAATAAAAAAAATAAAAGGGCCACAAACTATTTAAAAATAACAATACATACCTCATATATACTGGTGATGTTTAACTTTCTGAGGGCTGGTACGAATACTGTTCGACTTGTCATATCAGCTATAAAGAATCCAACATAAGCCATGCCCCACTGCATACCATATAAGTACACTTCTGCCGGTATACCAAGCATCAGTATGCCCGATTCATAGGAAACCATCAACGAAATAGCAACTGGTAAAAAGGCCATTTTGGAATCCCCCATAATATATTGCGTGGTAGTTTTCATTTGCCCTCCTCGACGAGCTTGAAAGAGTCCCACACCAAGAGATATTGTCACGGTTACCGCCACCACGACGTAATCCTCCCATTTAAGGAAAGTCATGCTTTAATCTATCGAAGAATTCTTCTCTGTTTACAACGTCGTCAAATATTTAAATATCTGAAAGAAAAAATAGTAGAATTAAAACTCTGTACGAAAAATGAGGAGATACTTCATTTATAAAATGTACTCTTGAATGATAAGCAATGCCTGCAGCATATGTGGCATGACGGGGTGTATACTGTTCATTACAAAAGAGACGTTAGACGACAACAATCAAATGTCACTTTGAGTAGAATCTGTATTCGCCACAGCAAACCCAGAGTAGCACTTTGCATCGTGACGACGAATGTGTCGTTTTTCAGCTTAGATTGAAAAAAACACGTTCCTCATTCCGTTATACATTAAACATTAATAGATTTCTGCGCATCAATCAATACAAAAGAAAGAAGATACCTTTATAAGATACCGGTGTTTTTTTTTTTAGTTATATTATATTCTCATAACAAACCTGTTGTATCATAAGCTCTAAGGTGGAACCATCTATATATATTTAGTTTACTTCAGTGTTAACTCCAGTTCACTCCAGTGTTCACTCCAGTGCACTATAGTGTTACCCTCGTTTAAAAGACTGAAGTACATATTTCAATAATTGATGATGATGAAATGGGTTCCTTTGTGATATGAAAATTGAAAAAGAAAGGAAAGAATCATTCAACTGAATATTATATAATATCGAATCAACGATATACATATTTTTTGTGTGTTTTGATTACTTAAAATTTCAACTGCACAAAGAGAATTTGTACACCATTTCTGGTGATTATAGAACATATATAGATAGCTGTACTCTTTCAGAGGGAAAAAGTTTAAAAGTACACTTCGTCATAGTTTAATTCACATCACATTTCATATCAATGTTGTAGTGTCAGGATGGGGGATCAGTATCTGTTATGTGATATGGATAAATGTGGTAAGTTTTCCCATAATATTATACTTTATATGAAAGGTTTCTCTATAACACGAGATCAATAGAGTAATTAGCTCATTTGTTTCATACCAACAAGTTAAGAAAAGATAAAATTCCAGAAAAAAACTTATAATCATGGCATGGCACTTTATAGATAAAAGGTAAATATCAAGCTAAAGATGTGTAATTAATTTAAGTTCGATATTCCCCAGTTGCCTTCTTATAGGAATATTTAGAAAAAATGTATGAGTTAGTCTGGTTTTGTTTTCTTTGTTAAATATATATATACATCAGGTACATGTACATGCTGATGGTTGAGTAAGAAAATAGATCCCAAAACCACCACCCCCTCCCCTGGGTCTACAGTGTTCCCCACACCAACGTAGCAGATATACAGATGGCCTTGTGGTACAGTAATGAATTGCCCCTTGTTAAAATGTTGACAAAGTTCAAGGTTGCAATTGGTAAAGTTATATATACATGTACAAAAATGATATAAGTTGATTAATTTACTAATAAAAGATCAGATAAATTAAGTTTCACAAGGAGCCTCAAGTTTTAATCATACAGTTACAACTTTACTTCATTGGCAGATTTAAAGATGGTTGATAGGGCAGTGTAACCATACCCTTGACACATATTTCCCTTTTCAATATGACATCTACCTGAGAATATATGGGCAATGACCACCCACTGACCATTCACCTGTGGTTACATGGGATCTGATGGGCTGCCCCTAATCTTGAGCACCGTATGTGAAGGCAATTAATCCTGTCAATTAATCCAGCCCATTGTCGGTCAAGAAGATACACAGGTAAATCAGTATATGGTTACAAGTAAGATACTGTGGCTGTCCATTCGGTTTACAAACTGGGTATTACATAAATAGTCAAACCTAATTGATAACACACCCCAGCATCAATTAATGGGTCGCTGAACCATGATAGAGCCTTTTATACCTGTATGCTCAGTGGTCCATACTAGCCTCAGGGCACAGGTGTTACAATTAAAGGTAAATTAGGAAATATAATTTTGAACATTTCAAAATAAATGGGGAAGGATTATGAAAAGGTCAAATCAAAAGAACAGTGTTACTACTTTTTTGAAAACACACTCAAATCTGTTCTTAAAACAATGACATCAAACCGTATACCTTGTGTAATATACACACCCTCAGGGCATTTCAACCCCAGTTTCTCCTGTGCTAGTTACATGGTTCAGACAGGTTAAATTTACCTGTAGAAAAATCAATTTGGATACCTACCTATTTAATTAATTCTTAATAAATGTTTTGTTTCATTTATTAATTTATTCAGCATACAAGAGGGACGAAAATCATAGTATGTATAAACTGATGAAAAGGCCAGACATAATATGATAAAGAAAATTACCTTGTGAACTGTAGTTAACTCCAGTGCGCATTGATGTAAACTCCAGTGCACATCATTGTAAACTCCAGTGCACATCGCTGTGAACTCTATTTCACTTCAGTGTTAACTCCAGCGCACAAGCTATCGAACTGGAGTTCACTTTAAAGATGAATAAAACTTTACCATTCAGACATGGATCGGGGAACTGGACAATGGTCATAAGGTCAGTGAATTGAATCTTTGTCGAATTGGCCGTGAGATGTGTGACAGAGCAGTCTAGTACTTTGAATCGGATGATAAAAGGCAGGACGGCCTTCTCCTTGACAAGAGACTCAGGGTAACAAAATCCTGCAACTGTGTGTGTATATACGATTTTTACATAGCTTATTATATATCACACCTAGATCAACGAAATCCAATTCTGTATAGATGGATATCGTTGCCAAGTTTGTGACGGATCGGCATGACCAACTAAAAAAGGGGGTGTTTCTCTTTAAAGTTTACTCTTTAAATACAGATAGAGTAATTGTATGATAATTTCACAATGCTATCTCTTGACGTATGACAGACAACGTTGTATTACGAAGAGTGTATCTACAGGTACTTGGGGCGGACTCCAACAAGAAAGATGAGAGGGGGGAAGTCTTTTAAAAATTACCTTCAGGTGAATGAACATGAACTTCATTGAGCATAAGGGGTCGGGTCAATGTTATGTAAAACTGATAACTGCTGTACTCATTGGAAACAGACTTACGAGGAGGACTGGAGAATTGAAACATGCCTATTCATATTTCCTCCCCAGGTCTAACATCGAATGTTAGCCAACACATCAGGGTCATTTAGGCCGTTTTAGATTTCCAGATTTTTATTTGTTGCGTTTTGTTAAATATATATGAAACAGTAAATGAGAAAGTTTAAACAAAAAATGGGTTGTGTTGTCTTTAGAAGGAGTTAGGGTTAATTATTTCAAAATCCTATATATTTCAAAATCGGGTCAACATAGACAACTCTTATTCACACATTCGTTAGGAAACATTTATAAGCTAAGATATATCTATATTTGTATGAAATTTAGTTTAATTTAAGGACAAATATAAAACACTTCACACACAATATTGAACAGAAGAAAAAAAATAAAATTATTCTAATGTTTATAAAGTATATCTTTTACTCTTCAACAGAATGGAAGCCAAAGACTATTTATAATGTAAACTTATGTTTCGATTTGGAATAATTTGATTTTATATTTCAGTAAATTTATAGACGTCACCATAGAGAGGAAAGTAGAAATGATATTAATACATAACGCTTCAAAATAAACAACGTGATTGACATGGTCCTAGGGCGGCCTTGAAATTCCCTGAAACCCAATCAAAAACATCATATGACATAAACTCAGATGTGCGATCCCCACCAACACCGTCCTCGATATCCAGGGGTTACGCCCACTTTCGCTCTCTTCACCCCTGGAATATATCATAGCAAAATTGAAGGCACAAAGATAGCTGTTTAATTGGTATCAGGTACAAAAACCTGAGCAATCGCTAGGCTGATACCTGTCCTTTGAAGATTACAAAGGAGAGACGTCCGACTTCAAAGCCTGTCCATTTTTACCGTTACGTGACCGCGATATTCTTTTGATGTACACCAGAGGTTCAAACTAGTTTTCTCGTTTCATCTTCAAGGTGCTGCACACTGAGCCTTCCATTTTGCTATGCCATATTCCAGGGGTGTAGAGAGCGAAAGTGAGCGTTACCCCTGGATATCGAGGATGCACCAGCTGAGCAGTTGGAGTCTAGAAGAGGGATACAAAAATATAAAGGACATATCAACAACCTAAATGCCAACTATATGAATATAATCATTATCATTTAGGAGAATATAAAATGTTCTCAAACATGATGATTTATTTTGGTTAATTGGTTATCTATGTACTGTAAAGCGCTTTAGATTGGCTTATTCTAGCTAGATACGGCGTTGTATATCTATTTATTTATCCCAGTGTCACGATGCTGACACAAAACGAAACTTGTTAGCGGGCACCAATTAAGCCACCCACTGATTACGATTGAGGTTGCTCGTGTCCCAGGGTTACACTGCATTGCTCAAAAAGCCAGCTTAAGCCTCATATGTTTTGGCTGATCAAGAATATGAACTTTATGAATGAGACTGATAATGGGCCAGTCGCCAGGTACTTACTGGCCGTAGGTCGGTGGTTTTCTCCGGAAACTCCGGCTTTCCTCCACAAACAAAACCTGGCACGTCCTTATATAACCATAGCTGTTAAAGGGACGTAAAACACAAACAAACCAAATCAAACAAACCAAACTTTTAACAAATCTCTCAAATCATGGGTAAATTAACACCAGGAGCGTTCGATATTACAGTTGTAAGATGTAAACCAAACACAGTGAGCCTCGATTCAGATATCAAAATTAATGTGTCGGAGTCTACATATTTATGACTCCAGGGTATTGACCGATCGGCCACATTGCAGGTCTGACACCGGAAGACAAAGAATTGGTCAGGTCTTACAACATAAGACTCGGAAGAGAGGTATAATAATGTCTAGAATTACTTAATAATATAAGGTGTGATTGACTCCGACTCCGACTCAGGCGATAGAACAATAGCCCCCGAAGTTGGTCGGAACGATCAGCTGGAATTTCATTCGGACAAGTTTAATATGTAAAATTTATGCTATGAAGTGTTTTATACGCACCTTTTTCTTTTGCTGTATTATTTCAATGTATCCATTTTTGGGGTGTATTTCAAACTTTTGACTCAAGTTCTTCTGATAAGATTTATATTTGTAACGTGCAGGCAGTCACCCATCCAACTACTGACCACGCTCGACGTAGCTGATCTAGTGAGCGGGTCCCCGGGTTATATCGCATAAGGCAGTATTTTCCCCTCATATTCTATAGCTGTTACACAATTCTAGACTACTTAGGCTAAGTAGGGGGGTTTACCGGTAAGTTCAGATTCACAGTACCAAATAAGCTTTCATTGTGCTTAAGTGATTATTCAATGGAGATAATAACAACCTATATGTATGACGCTAAGCCTTCTTTTGGTAACTCCCACACCCATAAATATTTAAAAAAACACCCCACTTAATTCGTGAATCTGCGCCACCATCAACGCCTGCATGGAACACGCATTAAGAGTTAAAAACGACTTCGAAAAGTTGAATAGGGCGCTTCGTTTCTTTCTGAGGACCTTATGTCACCAAGGATTTGACATTATTTGGATAAAAGTTGACAATCAAATACAGCAATTAGTAGAATCGAAATCGCTCCCTCTCTTAGATTGAACAAAAAAATAACGAGAACGTAATTTGCGTATTTTTGTCAATGTTTGTTAATAGGAAAAGATGTTGTGCTAAACAACAAAACGCCCTGTTCTCTAAAAACAAAACAAAAACTTAGGCTGATTACATGGTCAGTAATGGCCGTGGGCGGTCTTTCCGCAGACGAATATGTTGCCAATCGTCCCCCGTTATACTTAAAGAACTCATAAAGTTATTCTTTCTTTAGAATTTGATCAAGACCTACTAAGCGTTAAAAAACCTTCCATGGTAAACACAATCTATGTCAGTTTTTAATGAGAAAGGGAACTTTAAAAGAAACTATCACATAACTACAGGCCAATGCGTGTGACGTTGTCGGCGCTGGCTGTCTACTCCTACTCACATTGGATATTTGATATCTCTCTTGTTACTGGCCACCACATCAAGGTAAAGGTCAACACTGCACTGGTATTATCGGCAGATTGATGGGTCATCTATGGTCAGGAAAACGTAAAATCCTTTCTACAGACAACTCCACAACTCTGTACGTCATTGACGATAGTTCCGTAAGACATACTGTACGCCAGACAATTTGCTCCGCAGTTTACCTTTAGCCCTTTTCGTCCTTTGATAATGAGTGCAAATTTAGCATGACAGCGCATATTTTTAAACAGCATACTCATAAAGAGCAATTAGATGTGAAAAGCACAATTTACACTAAAGGAACAATTGATTTTACCGGCCATGTGGGAAAGTTTGGCTTGGCGAACAATAGATTGTACCGGTGAAGGGCGACAGTTTGGCTGGGCGAACAATAGGTTGTACCGGTGATGGGCGAAATTTCGGCTGGGCGACAGTTTCCCTGTATATAGTAGTGTTATAATGTTTTGCATATAATATGACGTATTCTGTTCTGGTTTTCTGCCTAATTGAACTATAACATTATCGTTGACCATATGTCATTACGATATAATGAAATAGCGGAGAGTACATCTCGCGTACATGAAAATGGACAACTGTCAGACTTTTAAATGTTTTAAGGAACCATGTGCCACTTCCAATAATTGTAAGCATTCATTGGAAATTAGTTTTTGACACGACAATATATTTAATAAATCATTCCTGAAAAGAAACAATACTTACAGGACGTTTATGAAATAATGATATATACGATAAATAATTTGGCTAAATATAATGACCAATATTGTTCTGAGTGTAAATCAATAAATGAGTGTAGCAGGGCTACACCAGGATTCGAACCCTGGACTTAACATTGATATACTACCGCTGAAAGTGTCTCGTCGGTGCACCTGTACAACAGTAATGCACAAATGAAATTAAGAGGAGGCTTCTGTATATACAAACAACTATAATGTAGTGGGACAAGGGTCCTTGAGTAGCTATGGCTATTTTCCTCTATTGTAGTAAACAGCGTTTATGGCATGTGTCAACACCCTACCTATGTACGTGTGTAGGTGTTGGTATTCCCGATTTTCACGTATACGCACAGGAAGACTAGGCAGATTGCAAGAAACGATAGCTTCCCATCAAAAAAAGTCGTAGACTAAACCTAATTTAGAAACGTCGAATACCCATTTTAAAGCATATGTGAACTTTTGTGGTGCTTATATATAGTGTAGCTGCTTGTACTTCAAATTTAGAGCTGTGTAATGCATTTTAGTGGATAACAATTGATTTGAAATGCGGTATGACTAAAAGATAACTAAACTTTCATTTCGTAAATCTGTAGATTTATCTGAAAGTATTACATAATTCTAGTCCATTCAATGGCGGTGAACGTGATCGGGGTATTACGCAGTCTTGTTAAACTGTTACATTATTATATTTTGGGGTTATGGCATGCCTGTTTTCATATCAGACCCCAGATTGGCCCGAGCTACCTATATCAGGCCAAAGGGCCGAATGCCCGCGGGCCTGATATAGGTTGAGGGCCAATATGAGGTCTGATATGAAAATAGGCATGATATAACATTTTTATCAGAAATATTTTACTGCTGAAAATAACCCATTAAAACAAATAGTTTTTCTCTTTGTGTTGCCGTTTTTCGTGCTGTCGACAAAACTACCGGTGTCCCCCCTTTTGATGTTAGCAAACCTTGCATCTTCCAACCTTTAGTCATTTTCTTTGTCGATAAGTTCATCTAATTCAAGTATTCGTCGAGCTAACGACTCTAGTACTGCCTCCATGAGACTTTTATTGTAGACGAGAGGTGCAGACGACAACAACAACAAAACCCTAAAATTTGAAGCGGTCA
This sequence comes from Mizuhopecten yessoensis, assembly GCF_002113885.1. Lineage (NCBI taxonomy): Eukaryota > Metazoa > Mollusca > Bivalvia > Pectinida > Pectinidae > Mizuhopecten > Mizuhopecten yessoensis. The sequence goes on along the minus strand of NW_018403368.1, from coordinate 108,836 downwards.
CCGAAACGTACTGTATTGGTCTGACCCTACCTTAGTAGGCTAGTTCATTCCGTCATGGAGATGCTATCTGGGTTATTGTTTTTGGCCTTGGATATTCGGAAATACAATTATTGCGCCAGTGTGCGGGCGATTGCTTCAAACACCACGCTGACAATACTCACGAACATTTTCATTTCTCGCGCACGACTGACTAAGAATGCGTTGACGGCGCTTCCCTTTTCGTTTGTAAATTTATTTTTTTGCATTGTTTTCATTTGTTCCCGATTTGGTTTCAAATACTACATTCATACACAGCGTTTTGTTTGTTAACGGCATTGACCCTAACTTGTCGTCTTGGGTTTCCGATGTTATCTGTACGACGTTGCACATTTCTCCGTTTATTATCCTTTAACCTCAGTTTATCCATAAGAACAATATACCGTGTGAAATAAAGGTACGCTTGTCTGAGATTTTTTGTGCAATTGAAACGGGTGAATAGAAAATATTATGAGAGATAGAAACTACTGTATTATTTGTAATTTTACTACTTAAATTGGGGATGTTTGTTTTTGTCTTGTTGCGTAATATCTGCAAAGCATTAAGTAGTCGTTAAAAAAAAAACTAATGGAAAAAGACATGTCTGTTCAAATGTAGACGGTATGTGTGTGTAATTGATACAAAGGAATATGCTTTCTTGACGAATTAATTTTTGAAGCAAATATTCTACGCACCTTATATAAATAATGCACAATCTAGGTTAGATACTTTAAACAGATTATTTGCTGGTCCTTTGGCGATGTTATAAGTACAATACTTCATTACAGAAACATCTTACGCACGAAACATACAACATTAGCTGACTGTAGGGGACATACAATGACTATAAAGACATGGAGATATTTACGGAAAATATTGACAAATATCATGCAATGTATCTGTATTTTAAGCAGTTTTCCAGATGGAATATTCTTATTATATAGTCTATGTAAATTAAGCGAATTTTGTTTAACTCCCCCCCCCCCCCCCCCCCAACAAGTTCAAAGGACCAGTAATGTAGGTGTTTCTCGAGTCCATGCTGGGATCAACTTGTCTTGGCCTAGGGTCTATTGTTGGTGTTGAACCCTGTTTGTTCCATCTCGTATGGTTTAACGTGTTGTAGTATTGTAATTTATGAATGTATTGTATGCTAATTGGATGTAAAGTCTTAAATCAATATCGAATTAAGTATTTTCTTGAGTGTATTCAAATCATTTCAGCCTTTGCGTCTCGTTCCTTATTGATGTAGGAAAAAGGCAAAGTGTTTGCTATTTACTTGTAAATTGAGGTTGATATAGTGACCTGTTTCGCTACCTGGGCTAATGTTTGTAAATGTATAGCTTTATAAATTTAGCTTACAACACGGCCACATTTTTATTCTCAGTTCCATGTGCTCGCTGGTGCTTATCGGAGAGCTGCCGTAAAAAAAGATTTGTCATCGCCAATCCCAACTTACAAGTACTATCACAAAATGTGTTTGTAAGTTGCATCTGAAAATGTTTTAAGCAATTTAAAGAAGCTGTTTTTGTGTGCAGTATTTTGTTATGTTATGCATTGTTCTATTTTCATAATATTGTAATATTTTTTTGTTGTTGACAACATGATGTTATTGTTTACTTTTTTGAGTACATGAATGTTATCTTCAAGTTTGCATTTACTGAGTTAAGTAAATATATTTGATGCTACTCAATTAAAAGACTTTAACTCTATTCTGTCCAATCTCCACTTCATCATTGCAGTGTCTATCCCTTTATTAAATTGTTTTATTATAACGTTAAACCTGAAACCTCAACTTAAATAAAAATCACTTAATTTCTCGAGATTCATTGCAATATAAAATTTATAATTAACGCATATTCCTTTAAAATAAGTGACCTTGAATGGAATCCGTTTATCAATGTTAAAAATATCAAATAAAGAAATATATCACTATTAAACTTATATTTTTGCATACTTGGATTTCTTTCACACTTCACTGGCGCCTTTCCGATTTTACTAGGGAAAATATAAACCTGTGGTTCCCTACCTATGAATATATTACCCTAACTTTCATATTCCTAAAAAAGTCTTTTTACACAACCAATACAATTTTCTATGTGACGTTTCGATGACTAGTACGATATGTACACGGGCAATTACAACAGACAAATGACCAGTGAAGCGTATGCACACAAAGGTGTAAAATGTGTACGAGTTAACCGTAAACCCGATGTCCATTTCGGCTACGTTTACACGTTTGTGTTCCTATAAAAGTCGTCTCCGCGTTATAACTTAATACTGTGTTACCAGAGTAGCGTCAGTAATTTCATCACACTTCTTCTGCACATTCATAATGTCTCTTTTACATTTGGTGCACTATTTCACTTATTTTTGTGTTAGAAAATGTTGGAGAAAAATATCAATTACGTTTGCTTGATGTCGACAGAGCGATATGACTTTAATGGGATAAGAGTTTTAAAGTTAAGCATTCGCAAACGCCAAATGCTTAACATCAAAATCTTACATTTTGTGTAAGAATATTTTCTATCTTCATAAAATTTAACCCAGGAGCTACAAAATCTATCTATTCTCAAAACAGAGGTGAGATAAAATTAATTAACATGGGGGATAGGAGGTAAGCAATTACGAGTAAACAAATCCAAGACATGTTATCAAACTTTATAAATGATAAGATTTTTAGCCTAGTTCTACAATGCATCCCGAATAGGCTATACTAATCCATCATATGTTGCTTTTAAATCACGTTATATACAATGATGAATGAGCAATGATGAACAGGACGCAACTCTTAACCTGTCATATCTGTCACATGTGGATAATATTTATATAAACATAGTTTTCTATGTGTTTCATGTCATATAACTATTAATTGAAAAGTTAAAAAGAATATAGAAGAATCAATCATACCTACTTTAGACCAAATGGAGCAGTCTAGATCTCCCTGGTAGCTGATTGGTCAACAGCAACGTCTCGTAGTGTCCATATAAAATCACATATGTGTCATGCTCCTAGGCAGAAAGCCTTTAAGTTCTCCTTCGGCCGATCTAGGGTACATGTAACGCCGGTTAAGTTATGCTTCGTCGGTTTCTAACATAATGATATACGACTTCATTTTATATACTCTCTTTATATACCGAGCATGTTGATGTAAGTGATAAACATTATAAGGGGTATCACTGTTATACGAGTAGTTTTAAATTGGTTTGTTTTCTCGGTATGAATGGAGAGGCATTGGACCATGAAAGGTCACTGGAGTAAATTATGTCCCAAACCCGTGTATTCTGACGATGCGTTTAACGTGAAGTTTTTAAATCTGGTACATCCTGAATAAACAAATGTGAAATTCTAAACTAGATACTGTATATATAGGATCTTACACGAGTTTCCATTTCATATGAGAATAATGAAATTAGTCTAGGATTTTTTCAATTTAGCGAGCCTATTGTGGTTTGCATGTATTTTGTAACCCTTCTTCCCTTATATCCAGTTGTCCACTCTTAGTGATAATTTACATTATACATGTGAGACACTTAGCAGTGTACACACGGTTCATTAATTACACGTGTGTTAAAAGTGTATTCACCTCTAACAACATGGCAAACAGTTCATTTTGCATATCTATCTGTCATACCATTTGATTACACTGTATACACTGTGTGCACACAAATATCCTGTGACAAAATGTAACTTTCCAGCATGAACAAACAATATTTTCAACAAACAGTTTCTTCAATGGCGAAAGTTTACATTGCATGCTTTCATCATTCATTCTAAAGGAAAACTCATTTTTATACGCTGACATGAACCTGGATGAAAGTATACGCTACTATTCTCTTTTCAATTCAATGGGAAAAATTAATCTAGAATTTATCGTTTGATATTCATATATAGAAAGTCTTTTTAAGCATCATTTCACCAGAAAGCTCAATATGCTAGGACAAGATGTTATTGAAATTCTACCGACTCATGTGCAAAGGACATTCCATCGAACTATTATATACATGTACATCCCGGTTAGCTATAGGACTTCAGCGGGGCAATTGTAGCCCTGTATATAACACTTCAATCTGTTAAAATCTATTATTCTAATGCATAATTCCACCATTTTTACAGAGTGAGATCAGATTTCATGTAGGCGGATGAAACAAAAATGCATCCGTGATTGTTCATTATGTATGGTGTGATAAAAAAGAAAATGGTATATAAAGGTTGAACAAATGCAAACAAGTTACAGTCAGTTTCAAATTAACCTGAGGAAATTAATGTGAAATTAAATCTGCTACAAACAGCCCCGCAATCAGCACTAGCACATCAAGTTGTGAACTACTTACCAACTCTCCCTATGTAGGGGGAAACCCCCGATTTTGGACCCTTAAATTTAGTCAATTCCTATCTAATTGTGACAATGTGTTCTAAACGCCAAGAGTTAATAGCCATTCTGTAGGTGAAGAAATGGATGCTCAGGAATTTTTCAATTTCAACAAATTAAATACATCACGTATATTCGTTAACCTATCCTTCATGAAATCCACGAGATACAGACCCTAAAGTCGTCGTGTATATCCAACCACTTGATAAACAGGATAAGTTACTATGGAATAAACAATTTGTAATACTTCACAAAACGATATGCATTAGTAGGGGATATCAAAAAATCTTTAAAAGCATCTGATTAACAGTTCATGTCTTTTAAGAAGGTTCCCATTTCAAGTATGTAATGTAAGCGTGTGAGGTGGAGGCGGTAAATTGGTGTAATTGCCTCTTTTCGATAGCATGGATCTGATACTGACATGATTTGTGTTGCCTCACTGAAATACCTGCCAATGGCACCAAGCACAGCATTCCACCCGGTCGTATTATACTGACTGCGTCAACACTCGGCATCCTTCACGGTCTCCGTGATTACCCGTTGATATCCAATCAACTGTTAGTAGTTAGGTATCACCTTTAACATGTCGCTGTAAATTGAAATCTTTTGCATCAGCAACGTATGTTATAAAGAATAAGATGTGAACTCGTATGTTTTGCTGTCTGTTGACTTTGCCTGTGGTTTAAAGTACGATAAACAATTGCCTGTTTCGCTTTCATTGAATGGGAGCAATTGTACGATGCATTCAAATTACTGTCAGTAAATTGGAATCTGATACGGGATTGCAACCGTCAGTGTCAGTACTGTCAGAATTTAGGCATAGCGTCGAATATGCCGATGCAGTTGTAAGGTGTACATAAGAAGTCTTCTGTAGACTTTGTTGCTATCTGTGGTAGAGAATCAAGTGCAATTTTACTACATGTTCTGCTGTGAAATAAGCATGCCCGATCGTCAATGTCGTTGTAAGCGACAGCAAGTCGGCTGCAGCTGTGTTAGAGAGTAAAATGCAAAGTCCTCTACTTTTCTTGCTGTAGCTTATTGCGAACAATTACTCCGAGATCTGCAGTATCGTAGTCAGCGGTAAGGAGCGAGAGACCAGGTCCTCTGGTACAGTGTCACCTGTTACGGTGTCAATGATCACAAATTGTAATGCAGGATCGATTGTGTTATTAAACACGATATGCGGTATCCGTTGCTTTTTTGCAGTCTGTAGAAAGGAGTAAGATGCGGGGTGTTTGTGTCGCTGTCAGTATAAGAGAGTGTGATGTGTGGTATTGTTTGTGGTATCGCAGTCTGCAATTTTCGAGGTCAACAGTTTCGTTGTTTTTGATAAGCATTAAGATGCGGATTCCACTTTGTCGCCTTCAATGGTTGTAGTAAGATGTGACGTCATCTCCAGTTTGTCAGCGGGAGAATGTAAGATGAAATGATTTTCAATTTTGTTTGATTTTGTTGTTATCATTATTATAGAAATGACCTTATCTCAACCAAAAGTAACAATATTCGTAGGAATTGATTGTAAGTAAAACAGTAAGTAGACATACGAAGCTTAAGGGAGCTCCTATTCAAAGTTTTGCTTGTCTTTGCAGAAAGTCATTTTGACAAAAAGAGGTAAGATAATATTTTCCTCTTTTCATTTTCTTTTATTACATACACTGTAGAAATGACAATTCTCGCGGGTAGAAATGTTCGCGCTGTGACACTTTAAAATCACGGCGATATGCACATTTTTGCATTGGCAATGATCTTAAATCCGTATATTCTATATATATATATATATATATTGGTATGGGTCAAAGAAGTAATATAGACGGTATTGTTATGTACATCTAAATATATTTGTACGTGTGGATTTTTTTTCTCGGCTAAATTAAACAATGCGAAAAGACGTAACATTTCCACGCTGCGAATAATTTCCACCTTTACAGTTTAGGAAAAAAGTGTCATACATTGTAGGGTTAAGTGTGAAAACAGCATACTATCTATTTAATTACAATCATAAGTAATTTAATCGATAGTATATTATTTGTTATATGGTTTCGAATAATATTATGCAAACATATAAAATATGAGCTTGATTCTTGATGTGCTTAAAGCAAATATGTTGAATACATATCTAAACAAGCAAAAGATAAATAAGGCACGAAGAGAGTGTTGAATCCTTATAACATTGTTAAAATGATCGTGTATATCTCATTTTCCAACAAATTTTGCACGTGCAACACTCTTCCAAAATCTTCTCCGTATTTCATATGTTTTAAGAAACGAGCCGCGGCTCTGGGTTTTCTTTGTCGATAGAGCGAGCACTTATTTTTTTAGTATATATAGGATCTAACAAGCAAACAACATAGAATTCTATAAAACCTCTAGATCTCATAGGACCCTGGAAAGGTCACGATCAGAATGTTCTGCTAAACTTACCAATCAGGTGACTTTGTAAGTCTGCCAAGTGTTGATTTCATGTGTAGATGAGCGGTGTCGATAGATGGATGCTTTGGGAATGAATGAAATGAAGATCTTGTTGATATTTAAGGAATGATTTTTATTTTTTCAACATTTATGAGGTCATAACAACAATGGGTTTATGGACATATTGAATGAATCGTGTTAGCGATTCATGTAAAATATGTCCAAAAACCCATTGTTATGACCTCATAAATGTTGAAAAAATAAATATCATTCCTTATATTTACATTGACGAATCCTTTCAGTGGATCGATATAACAACGAATAAAACAAATAAACAGGGTTTGTTCCTGCTTATACACGGGTGCAACGCAGTGGCGAGAACAGTGTTTTTTCGCGGGGAAATGTGACACTATCGTGAGAGATCTTAGCAACCGTCAACAACAATAACACAACAAAATGTAGTTCCATATTCAATGTTTATTTGTAGCACAGGACACGTGAATACGTGGATATTTCACAAAGCACAGTTCAATAATATTTTAAGATGTAAGAATTAAGCATCTAGGTCGGTCGTTCCGAGTGAGTAGTTTTTGTAGTGTATTACTACGCAGTGTGATCAGGTTACTATCAGTTCCCACGTGCTGAGATTCTATGAACACCTGTGTTATGCATTTATGAATGTAATTTTTGTCAATGGGTCTAAGCATACAGAATGTAAATATTATGACATCAGTGTTTATTGTCTACCGAACCGATGGCAATCGTAAATGAAGCTTTTTGCATTTTTAGACCCAATCTGTGAGAAAGGGTTTTTCATCACGGCAAGATTTGGCAAGTTCTTGGCTTTCACATGCTATACAAGGCTTTTCCTCAACCTGCTCAGGGTAAAGGGTCTTGCGAACGCACCGGGCACTGTGCATCTTTGTTTCAAATCAACAGTATATGAGAATAGGGATAGGACAGGGATCAGTGTTGAGCATTTGCTATCATAACACTGACTGCCCTTCGGGTTTCAGGTCATTCATGGGTCGTTCTTCGTCTAGTAAATTCTGAAAAAAACGAAACAGGTATGAGTTCTTTTGGAATTTTATTTTATCTAGGGCGTATATATCAAACTAATTGGCACTATTGAATGTAGGTTTCAATTATTGCAATAACCTCAGTTTTTAACAGAAGTAAAATTGATAGACATTAGAAAAAATAATGTAGACCACCAATCGACTTATTAACGGAAATTGATTAGTGTCGGTCATGAGGAGGTGTTCACGATGAGGATGCTTCCATATCCTACACATACATAGTGATTGATTTTTCTCCTTCCACACTTATGTTACCGAAAAGGAAGGACTATCTCAACATGATTTTCAGCTATAACGTAAATAACCTTGAATTACAAACGTCATAAGACAGTATCATTTTAAACGCAAATTCCTTTCTGTGTGATTGAAGAAATGACAACCTGGTATTTCTATATGTTTTATAGTGCTTGAAGGTTAGAAACCTAACATCATATTAGACATTTATTGATCAAATGTTGCGAAATTTAATAACATTCTTACGAAGTAAAACATTCAAAAGTTTACCTCATATAGTTAAAGTTATAGTAAATAGTCTTTTCACATTTCGCCATCGTTATCCACATGCAAAAGTTTCGAATGAATGCGCATTTGGTAATAAAACCTTTTTTGCAATCTTTGTTTCTCTTATCAAAGGAACGATTTTCATTCTCATATTAAACTGGTATTCCATAATCCAGTTATGAAGAATATCTTACGCCATTTAGTTCGGGAAAGGCCGTTCTACATCGGAATCATTTTCGTGCGCACTCCGGAAGACAACAGCACACTAAATCACACACAGGAACCAAGAATTTAGGATCGACGGGAGGTTGATCTGCAAAATATCAATATGTATGGTATGATGACCGAGGTTAAAACATATATAACTTGGCATGAGTGTGATCTGTTATCCTATGTCGTGCAATCCTCTAGACAAATGAAATATTTTACCTCAGTCAAAGGTTAAATTCTATAACATACTGGGTTTTTTCCTTGTACCTTTTCGTTAGAAAAACTACTCAATTTTGCTATAGTCTACATGTATCCCGTCCGGACCCTCAACTAAATTTTTCTAAAGCTAAGTTTGAATTTCCGCCTATACAATGTGGTCCGTCAAAAACTCGAAACAGGAAGTTAGAAGCACCTATTTTGAATTTTATAAAGTTCGATGCAGAAAGCTAACCAAATGAATTACAAACAGCGATATGATCATTTTGTCCGCTTACGATGCATGCGTAATACAAAAGCTATGCAATTGTTACGTCAATTCTTACAGAAAAGCCACAATGTAATATCAGTCATCTAAAATGTCATCTTTTTCAGGTTTATGTGATATAAATTATAGATAGTCTATTTGATTAAGTTGCAAACATGATTGCTGGCACTTCCATATAGAAAGTATTCATTAGAAATAGTATGGTTTATTAAAGATCACCGTATATGTTTGTATTAATGACTTTTGTTTATCAGCATTGATATGGAATTGATACATTGTTGCTAAAAGAAAAGCATACGGTGCAGAAATTTAAAAAACATAATTAAAAATGAACAAAAGCATTACCAATGCAATAGCAAAATATCAACAACAGTGTCCTCAATGTAAATATTAAACAAGGCAAGCCAAGGAATCTAGCCATGCGCCTCAAACAAAAATAGCTATCGGGCCAACGGAATTATTCAGGCTAAATCGAACTAGTTATATCCAAAACTAACTATAGGGGAGGTAACTGTTTGTACGAAAGAATACAGCGAGTACATCTAGTCCGTGTCTGTAGAGGAAAAAATATTGCATCTTATTTTGACTTTTTACTAGTATTGATACACATCTTTATCAACGAATCATAGTATATCAAAATACGATACCTAAAGTTGGTTTTGTTGAAACTTCTGCCATTGATACAGGATATCTTTTCAATTTATCATGTAAACAAATTTCGACTTATGAATGACTTTAACGATTATATAAGAATTTGTTTGCACAACTCAGAGAATATCTATGGAAACATAGGACTCTACGGTGTTTATTTCCAAAACCAACCATTATGGTTAATATAAAATTATTCACTATATTGTTTTTATTTTGCAGATAATATTTACCGACTATAAGCAAATTATTTTGATAAAATATTTGATTGTATCGTAGTTTTTTTTTAAAGACACCTTTTACCTCATACTCACGGTGACGTCACAGTTTCCACAGCTGGCGTGGTGACATCTATGGTGTACATGGAGCTGTTGTATATAGTACTATTAAAGGCAAAAGAGGCGTTTGGGGACAAACAGTTATACGTTGGAGCTCGGTCTAGTTTTGGATGAACCTTCACACCAGGAGAAATTAATTTTCCTTATGAAATCCATCCGACGAACAGGACACTGCACAATCCTCCATCTATTGCAATCGTTAAAGGCTTCATTTTGTTTCAAAACAAATTGTTTGTACTATAATTACTGAACAATGAATCAAGGAACTGCACATGAAAATATTTAATGTAACCAAACAGAAACTCAAACAATGAAAACATTTTACTGCGCCATTTCGTCTATTTAAAATCCATATATGAACTCAAGGGCAATACCCCTGCAGGTCGGGGATCGAGAAAAGAATACACCTGTTATTACCCACTGAATGTATCGTAAGAGGGGACTGATGTGGAAATCCCCACTGCAAAATTGGGGATTCGCTTTTGCGCTCTCTAATTGAGGACACAAAGGCGACCAAAATAAATGTATTGCACCCGTTGCAATCTTTAGGATCTTTATATTTCTCTCTAGTTGAAACTAAATTTTATTTCCTAGAGCCTTGTTGGCAACACCTCACTTCTCACTTTAATGCTGAACGTTCGCCCAGGTGAGGAGGGCAATGGGTTCTGTCCCCAGGCCGGGATATTTATAAGTCCTTAAAATGGTAGTTGTTATCCCTGCTTAACGTTCAGCATTTATGGTAATGGCAACAACAACACCTGTTGTCAGTATAATGTGACCATGCGGAATGCTGGGCTGGGTGCCTCCGGCATGGTGTTTCAGTGAGATAACACTATAAAGTTGGCGTCAGATCCACGCTATTACAAGGAGGCATTTACACAAACATACCCTGTATCCAGCATACATACACACATGCACGCTTACACAATACACATGGAGGTACGTCCTTAAATGCCCTTATATGTTAATAGGACGTTAAACAAAATAAAACCAATTGTAATGTCAAATGAGTGGATATCAATGTCCGAAGTGTCCCTGATCAGGAGAAGATACATGAGTAAGAAGTGTATTGATAATCAGACGAGAGACAGCATAACTGTGAAATTTGAAATATCAGATGGTCATGCACCGGGACAAAAAAACAATAACACATGTATTTATTACAGGATTGTGGATAATTAGTGTTGAATTCATATATCTATTGTAATACAATGTATTTGGTTAATAAAAATAGCATTTGGTGTGAAATAAAATCCTTGAATGTAAACAAATATTTCTACATTATCATACACGCAATGACTCTAAATTACATTTAGATGTACATTTAGTTGTGATATATATTCACAGGGATTACTTTTATTTTATTTTACATGTTGCATACCAATGAATTTGCCCATGGTATCAGAAATCCCAGGACGAAAATGCCTGTCAAAGCTCTCGACAGACTTGACGATGTGATATTAAAAATCTGCAAAGAAAAACACAAAGATGGCGGCATTAAACGCTTTCAGGCGTGTCGATATTGATGTAACACGACCCCAATAAATAACAATACTTCTATTTATCAAATAGCAACGTATGCTTTATCTCTTATAAACCGCTTAACGTGAAAGCACTAAGATAACTTTGATATTTACACACGGATGTATGTTATTCTCCATCAACCTGAATTATCCTTTTCCAACACGAGCATAAAAACGTCAAATGACCATTGGTTCAGACAGTGTGATTACAAGACGACACGCCGTTGTCGTCAACGATGGTGTTACAATCACCGGTCTGTTTCCATTTCTCGCCACCACGCTGTCATTTATTTTGTTTAATCTCTTTCCATTTCTCGCCACCACGCAGCGTTACCTATTATTTACCTTTCTTGTCTGTTTCCAGCTCCCGCCACCACGCAGCGTTACCTATCATTTACCTTTTTTAGTCTGTTTCCATTTCTCGCCACCACGCAGTGTTATCTATCATTTACGTTTTTTGTCTGTTTCCATTTCTCGCCACCACGCAGCGTTACCTTTCATTTACATTTCTTGTAATTTTAAAGTACTGTGTTTGACCAGACTCTTGAATTACAAGTGATCAAGCGTCTGGTTGAGCGAGGCTATGTTTGACCAGACTCTTGAGTTACAAGCGACCAAGCGTCTGATTGAACGAGACTACATGGATATGTAATATACTTGAATATATTTTGCTAAGGATTCAATGGTGTAGGTTGTACGATCAGGTAACTAGACTGATTAAGATAATTGTACTGTTAAACCTAGACAGGTGTAATGTACAGACGGACATCCATACAGCCACAGACAACACACTGTGTTGTTTGTTTGGTTGTCATTACATGTATTTACCTAGTGTTCCGATTTTAGGTCGACGTAAAACCTTTTTCACACTTCCGATAGCTTTGCAATACACTGTTTCTAATGTACGCATGCGTTAAAGGTTTTATTCAAAATCATTTTTTTGAGAATAGACGAAAGCAGTTGGCATTCATAATATTTATTTATTGCATAACTGACCCATTTTACTATATCATAATTACATGTCATAAATATGGTATAACACATGTGTAATTAAGCCTAACGGTGCTACGATTGGTTAAAACCTTGGAAACATATGCCTACGTCACTAAAGGTACTTACTTTATTTACTATATCGCATGATACATTACTGTTATTCTAAATAAATGTGAAATGTTTCTTTTGTTATAATAATTTGTATTGCATTGAAAACTGTTCAATTTTTTTTTTCAAAAAATGGAGAAAAAAATCTGGAACTACTTTGCACTACGCGGAACGACAATACTATGATAGGAGTATTTTGGTTTTTAATTATATAGAGTCACCTGAGAACACAACATTGTGTTTGAAAAGTTTTTTTCAAATTATGCATGTTATGTGATAAATATAATCTTACATTCGTGTCTATATCATATTGAATTAAATAACCTCGTTCAATAAATTGATATAACAATCGTCTAAAGGCTTGTGTCATATTAAGTTATTGAACTCGTTTAGTAAATTTAATGTGACATTGACACTCATGTAAGATCCTCTATGTATCAAATACGTGCTGATTCAAACGGTCATGTAGTCAATGAATGTAGCTGTTATCAAGAATGTGTTGTGTTCAACACATGAGTATACTAGAGTTACTATTGTTTGTAGGCAATTGATCCAATTTCCATTACATGTTGCCCAATGTTCAATGTATGGGTTGATTAAAACTGTCATATTCTTTTGATAGTTTCAAATTGGAAATTTCGGTCTACGAACCTAAATGAAAGCTGGCCAATACAATTTCAAAACGAATAACCAGACAAAAACGAGAAACATTAGGGACACACAGGGAAAAAACCGTTTTTACGTCTTACAAGTGAGATAATTCCAAACTTTGACTTGTTTATTCGAATTAGACTAATTTTTTATTTCGAGTAATTAATACGATTTTTTTCCCACATGCTCTAATGTTATTTAATTATGTGTTTTTTTTATCAAGCAAGTGTTTATTAAGGTTAGATATATAAAGAATTCCCTTAAATTCCATTTATTTGTGTTTGCCAGAAGTTATCATAACTAATAATGTAAACAGAGCACATCCAAGCCTTATCTGTTATGATCCTTACCCCTCATGAAAAAGATATCTCACACAACCACTACTGGTTTCCTTACTTCTTCACTTGAAATGGGTACACCTTTAGGAGTTTGTTAACAGCTGTGGTTACTCACATGGGAGTCACATTGGGCGTGATTTCATTAGCCAATCTTCTTTTATGACGTCAATTAACAATTTTTTGCTTCGTAATCTTCAATAGTGATGTCATAATGCATGGCTTTTATTTTCGGAAACAGAAACATTGCATTTCCAAAAGAAACATGGTTTTTAAGAAAAAAAATGTCTGAACATTAGGGGAGAAAAAGGTTCTCAAATTCGTGACGATTGGTTATCATGTTTCTCTTGTTAGTTAAATTTCAAACTTTTAAACAGAATTTGACAAACATGATAATAAATCACCACTCTTTGCGGACCCCAATGTCCCCGACAATGACATCAATCTACATACTGGACTTGATAGGAATAACTGCAGACCACATTGAGTTTGCAGTGTTGGTATTGCCGGCTTTAGCCTCCAGAATGTTTGTGGTTAAATACACCACAAAACCTAGTATAGTGGTTATTTTCTCATAAACTTTCCAGATGAATACGTCAGTAATTTTTACGAGAATAAGCCCCATTTTTATATTGTTTTCGGTTTTTTTTTACGATTGAAATCAACAGGCTCAAACTAGTTTAACGTTTTAGGGCAACAGTTATTCATCGTACCAGGTCATCAACAAAGTGAGAGATGAAATCACATGTGTTGGCACCTTCCATGATATTAGACTTGCACAAGTCCGATATTTGGGAAATTATAAATAAATAAAAAAATAAATAAAAAAATTTCGCACTGAATATAATAATAAGGATTGAATCCTGTTCTGGTGAGGGTTTTGGGTATCAACATCAACGGGCTGTGAAACGACTTTAAAACGAAATGCTTCGCCGATCATAAAATTTATCTCAATGCCAATTGCGGTTTATAACCCATAAACCTTAACAGAACCTGATTCAACCCTAAAATGAACACTTTACTCGGACGACAGGAAAATCTTACGTTTCTTCACAAGTTCACAAAGTATATGTCAGGCTTTTAGCTGTCATCGCATTCATGATCGCCCTGTTCATACATATATATATATTGGACTTTACGTATCAACGCAAACAAAGGAAATGATGTTAAGAGGTGAAATACGATGAAAACATAATGTAAACTATTTTCGTGCTAAAAAGCATAGTATATACAAATGTCGACTATCGTTGGTGGGGAAATCATTCCTCTACATGCAATAGAAATTTCAACAATTTAGATGGCACAATGTTTAACTCATCATATTTGTTTTCATAACCGACAAAGAACTAAATTGTTTCGATTTATATACCGAGGAATACTTATTTCGGGCGTTTTAGTAAACCAGAATTGCGTGCCGGGCGTCATCTACTCTCTGTCTGATAGTTTACCGAGTTACTCAGTAGTGAAGCAGACGTAAAAACACTCGAACAAACAAACAATGTCCTTGAGACTTAGCATTTATGAGACAATGACACGTTTTTTTCTCTCCAAAAGTTGCAGTTGCTTCCCTTGGACAATAAACGGTGATGTGTACGTTAGTTGAAGTGTCGGTCACACCGTATAGACAATAATAGCAAGTAAAATTAAACTCCCCATGCGGTTTGTTTTTTGGCGTCACTTTTCTTTTTTAACCTTGCCTTATTGTAGTTCAACTAAATCATATACCATATAAATCATATACCATATCCGATAAATCTGTATCTAGTATATCTCTCAAATACAATAGATAGTACAGACATACCTGTAATACGACATGGAAATTTAGACAATTTTCCGTTTAGTTTATTATTGTTACTTTTAAAAGAGTCACAACTACGTTCAGTATAACTAAAAGAAAACGTGTTAAATGCATGAAATATAAAAGTATAGATAAAGGAAATATATCTTGGCCTTGTCTGTAACATAACAATATGGCTGAGTATGAGGTTCCCTCAATATTAGACACTATATTACATATTATAACGGGATCATTAATAATTTCATTATAGTGTTGAAATTTTCGGTTATACGTCCTACAATGTAAAAGCATGACATAATTATGTATCAACTAAAACAGGTTCCCCCTTACTTAGTATATTTAGTGACTACTTGTGGTGGTGCACTTTGTCCTTATTTATCAACAATAACAGATAATCCATCTCGCTCAAAAATAAAGGTTGAGAAAGGGAGTCGGCTGTATTGCATTTCAGTCCGTCATTGACGTCACAGTTAGTATTGTCATTTGTTAGTTTCACAATAAGTCTTGCTCTCTGATTTGTCCGTTTAGTGTGAAAGTAACTAAACATATAAGTTGGCACAGTACAAAAAAATAAATTTTATTCAAAAGTTACACAATATTGTAACTTCAAAAATGTCATTATTTCCATTTTTATATTGTCTTACTTATAAAGTGATAGTTTTTATTAAATACAATTCACTGTATAAGTAGTGTGTTAGTAGTTTAAAGTTGTTGATTTAAGTTGGTGTTGAAAACAACGTTGTGCCCGTTGCGATGTTTCCCGGTTCAAACACATGCATACATGTCGAAGGATCTAGCAAGTTAAATTTCCAGAAAAGTGATTAGACATGCACCAGTAGGGGTATCTCCTTACTCTAGCGGTAGAGGAGTACTAGGAGAGGATTTAATATCAGAACCATTTTCTAAATAAAATCCAATATATATATAGAAGGCACGGTAGTCTAGTTGTAGGACGCCGAGCTCGTCAATGTACTGTGTTGTATATTTGACCAAGATACTTTACTTGGCTTGTTCCAGTCTACTCAGCTGTAAATGAGTACGCGATTGGGCAATCCTATAATTGTTGAATGCTAGCTGTTAGTGCCGAAATGGCAGTACCTGCTGTATGCTCCCCAGGGAGTTGAGAAAGATATTGGCTGGTTGCAAAGGCCCTATAACCACGGCAAATAATTTGTAAACTGCCTTGAGACGACCTACGAACTAGGTTGTGATAGAGCTGTATGCTGTACATATACTGTATGCGTGTCACGAACTGCAGATGTGGTATCAGTGACTGGGATGATATGGTAGGATGTGTTGTTAAGGGCAACACACCTAGATTTGAAAAAAAATCATGTACATAAAAAAGCTTCAAAAATTTTGATGAAACTTCTTTCTCAGATGACGTAAACAAAGCCCCTTTTCATGCAATGTACGTTTTTGATGATATAAATGATATATACTGGGGCCATGAAAAACTACTGCAGGATCTAATAGATGAGCATGCACCCTTCAAAGAACGAAAGGTCAAGCCTAGTAAGCTCCCATACATGAGAAAAGCAATATATTAAAAACGGATGCTATTTAACTAGTACACTAAGATCAGAAATAGCTATAACTGGTAGCAATACAGAAAACAGAGAAATCTGGTCAATAAATTGAAGAAACTATCTATGACCGAGTTTTTTTATAGAAAGGTGTGGTGGGGGACCAGAGTCTAAAGACTTCTGGCCAACCATCAAACCTTTCCTATCTAAAAAGTCCCTCGGCGGTGATAATGATATTTTGCTGTTGGAAAACAACAAGGTAATATCTGACCAAATATGTGTGAGTAAACTTTTTAACGACTTTTTGGCAATTGTTGCAGATGACATTGGTAAAAATTTAAATTTCAGACCACCCTGCTGCGCATGCTGGAGGACTGGAAGAGGGTCTTGGATGACCACCACCATGTTGGTGCTATACAAATGGACCTTTCCAAGGCCTTCGACTGTCTTCCGCATGACCTGTTCCTCAGGAAACTCTCTGCATATGGAGTAGGGGAGGGGTCTATGCGCCTCCTCCAGAGCTACCTGGGGAACAGGAGCCAGAGGGTGAAGCTGGGGCCCAACACCAGTGAATGGAGACTACTGAAGAAGGGGGTACCCCAGGGCTCCATACTGGGACCACTGGTTTTTAATATATTTATTAATGACAGATTTTATAAGATTAAGGACTCTGTATTGTACAATTATGCTGATGATAACACTTTAAGTTATGAAAACAAGAATGTTGATGTGTTAAAGAAGGTCCTTGAAAGAGAGGCTAAAGTCCTGATCGATTGGTTTAAATCTAACGGAATGCAAGCCAACCCAGATAAGTTTCAGGCAATTTATTTTGGAAAAAATCAAAATGATTTAACAAATTTCGAAATTGAAGGAGTAAAAATTGACTGTGAAGAAAATGTAAAGCTACTTGGAGTAAATATAGATTCAAAATTAAATTTTAACCAACACATCTCAGAGCTATGTAGAAAAGCCTCAAAACAGTTGGCGGTACTCAAGCGAATTGGAAACTCCTTACCAAAAAATGTAAAAATGTTAATTCTCAAATCCTTTGTAATGTCAAACTTTAATTTTTGTCCTGTTATTTGGCACTTTTGTAATAAATCTAGCACAAACAAGATGGAAAAAATCCAGGAGAGAGGACTCCGTTTTGTACTAAATGATTATATCTCAGACTACAAGGATATTTTATCGAGCACAGACTCATATTATTTACATATTACTCGCATGAAACTCATTGCTTGTGAAGTTTTTAAAATTGTTAATAAGTTATCTCCTGACTACCTACAAGAAATAATAAATATAAAATGTTCATCTTATTCATTTAGGAATGAAAATACAGCACAGCTTCCACGGGTCAACACCACCAGGTATGGAAAGAGTTCCTTCCGCTATGAGGGCGCCCGCATATGGAACAGCCTGCCGAACGAATTGCGTAAAGTGGAGAACTACTCCGAGTTCGGCAGACTGATCAGTAGGTGGGACGGGCCCGAGTGCGGATGCACTTTATGTGTTGGTTAGTGTTTTTGGCTACCTATTTTTCCTGCTTCGTATGTGTCCTGTGCTGGCTGAAGTGTATTGTTTAAAATATAACGTACAGCTTTACATATGGCTCTGTGCTTTTTGTCAGCTTTGTAGTTTACAATTTGATGCTTTTGTCATATGTTTATTTTCTGCAAAAGTGCTGTACATGCTTTATATGCTTCATATTTTTACTGTTTAACGTCTCAATATGTATGTATATTTTGCAAAAGTTTCTGGTTATGTATTTTGTTCTTTACATGTGTTTGTCGAAATACAAGCTCTTCGTAGCTTATGTTGTATGTTTATAATATTCGACGTAAAATAAAGCTTCTGTATCTGTAGAGCGGTATATAAGAATCTCTAATTATTATTATAATTATTATAAATCTGTTATCCACATCACTTGATAACTCATCTTCCCAGGCTGTTAGCTTCATGCCCTCCTAGGGATTTACAATCACAAGGACACATAATGAATGTGTGTTTTTCATACCATTCTGAAACATTTCGTATACAACCATATTCACACTGGCTATCTTGGCAGCAAAACCGAGAATGAAATATATGTATAGAAGGGATGTTTTTCCAATGATTACGCCGTTATGGTGTATATACATATTTACCATGACACCCTATCAGGCTTCATCAAAAGCTGATCTGCTTTCAAACATGCATGAACGTTTAATAAACGGTCATGCCTCTTTTATTAATTCTGAGGAAGTACATATTTGTACCGTAATGATAGTTTTGTCATCACTCGTATTAATAAACTATTTAACTAGTAGTTAATTGGCGGCCATACACAGTTTGTTTCATGCCACAGTATTTGATACGAGGTTGCATGCTTTATAATAATTTTTTATGGAAATAGATTTGATCTCAAAATCGATTTATTAAAAACGTAGGATGTGAATGTAGCATTTTTACAAATGATTACATATTTAATTACGTCAGTGAATTAATGACTGTTCTGTCGACTTACATGTACCTCCCTTTGTGCAAATACCAGAACTACATGTATTGGTTCCATTATTGACAAATGGTTTCACTTTGATAACAAATCTATATACAACGCGTGCATGGTGCTCAAATGGAATAGCAATTAGCTGTACACACTATTAAACGAAAGTCCAGATGGATTTATAAATTCGTCAACAGTTTCTTTCATTGTAGAAAATGATTTTCTGAAATCTCTGAAGACCATTTTGCAATTAATTTTCGTTCGGCTATTTGAACTCATCATAAATACTTGGGCTGTGCTTGAGTGATATTAATGTATGTTATCAATCAATGAAAAAGAATCCCATGTGTTCCTCAAACAGAATTTTCGTTCTCATGATTAAAATCGATCGTTTTATCTATAACCTCAATTGAAAGTACTCAACGAACTCCAGTTACAAAAATCAATTTTGCAAACAAGGCTTCATACTTCATACACACGATCTTCGAGTAATCCTTTTGTATCGTACGGGAAAATACATATTGCACAATTTATTTCACTTTTTAAAAACATAAATAGATAATGAAAAGGGAAGGATCGAACCAAAAACTGTTGGCAAAATCAAACTCGATCACCCTACATTTATTTCATATTACAGGAGTGGGGTGGGTAAAATATATGGTCTATTATAACTTTTCACAAGAAGACTATCCAAACGTTTTATACTTCTGATTTGACGACGAGATGTTTTGTTATTTCCAAAATATACCTGATGTTTTTCCTTGCCGAGCCTCCAATCGATTTTGTAAATGCTATACTTGTTTTGCTGACAAACTTGCCAGTGCTAGGAACATGTTATCAATAATTTAGTAAGGTACATTATTTATGGGTTTAAACTTGAATATTTGAATTTAAAAGTTTTTAGCTGAAGTCGTACTGTTTAAAGACTCGTTATACGGCCTATCAACAATCTGCTGCAGTTTACTGAATTACTGGGACGTTTTTGGTAATATTTACAGCACCGCAATGTAATCACGTCTTTGATCGTGTTAGAAATGTTTTACGTGTTTTAAGGAATAGCATATCAGATTAAGGCTATTAACAAACATACAGCTTGATACATTGCCTAACTGTGCATGATTAACGATGAAAAATGGAATTTGACATTTAACTAAAGAGTAACTTTTCTAAATACTTATATCACTTACAATGCGATGTATACATGGATTTAACAAATGACGAGGCCATTTTCACAGCTTTTTCTGATCGTGTCTCGAATTGATTTTCAGAAATGCTTACACTGGTAATGAGAACAAAATGACAAGGTTATATAATTAAATGCGTTGTTAGGTACAATCTTAAGGCCTTGAAAATCAAAATCGATTTTTTTTTGGAAGGAACAAAAACTATCTTAAAAAGTCTATTACTCTATTAAGAATCATATTTTTACCAATCAACGGTCTGTTATGAGTAACAAAATTACAATTCACACTAATCCAACATCACATTTTGGATTTATTTTTGAAATAAACTTCTTCCGTTAAGAATACTATTTTTAGGGCTAGATAAATATATCACTTAAAACATTTAAAGGTTGGGTAAAGTTAAAATATGAAAGTAATTTTGTTTTAGTAGCAGTATTGTACTAAATTGCCATATTACTTCAAATATACAGTCAACAAGAATTTATTATAGAAGCAGTCACAACATTACCTTATTGCGCCTCTAATTGCGGTCAGGGCTCTTGTACTTGTTTCAAGTAAAACCTTGTCAGATGTTGGATAATAACCCACATGGCTTGATAGACTTATCGAATTTGAAGAATGGATTTTTTTTTAATTAACATGCTATTATTACTTGCAATCTTCAATATCAATAAATTAAACGATTTACGAGGGTGTGTTGGCTACAGTCACAGACTTCCCTTGTCATGTCTCTTATCGATCTTAAAAATGATCTATTTATTTTTGTAACCAGTATGGCATGATAGGTAATTACTTAAGTAGTTAAATACACAACGAATATGCTTATAATTAACCTGAATAATCTCGATAATATTTTTAACTAAGGTCGTACTTTCGATAGCCTCATATAACTTCAACTCGACATTTTTCATTAGTTTCATTAGACGTTTTAGTACAATTGCAAGAACGTATTTAGCATGTCTTAAAACTGTTCAATAAATACAGTACCTTATGTGAGTACAACCATGTCAGTCAGATATTGGTAATTTCCAATAAAGATAGATATATCAAAATAGATAAAAATTGAAATATGGATTTAATTTCAATTGAAGCCATATTTCAAAAAAATCGATAAAACTTGAAATACGACATACATTTCGTGAATGAGGAAGCTAGATTGGTTACAATAAGCAGCTTTTCCTGATAATTTATATGATTGATTCAACACTGATCGCCCGATTTACACTACTTATAATACTTAGAGTCCACAGTATGAATTAATTGTACGATTTAAGAGGACGTTGGGTACACTAAAGCTTTTTACTTGTCATGTCTCTCATCGATCTTGTTAAAGCATTAATTGTTTTGAGCACATCTTTGTCAGGGCTACGGTAATGGCAAACGTAACGTGATATACTCATAATATGTTTACAATAAACAGTGTAAAGTGAAACGTTATACTTATCTAAATAGCTATTTCGCTTCATTTAAGGACTAACTTGAATATATTTTTCATAATATGGAGATATAACACAAAAAATTGGAGTGTACTCTCATCATAAACGGCTTCGCGGTTTATTTAGAGTACACTCCGTTTTTTTGTGTTATGTCAGTGAAATTAACTCAAATTATTTTCAATCTACAGTCAACATCAATTGATAGGAATGGCCATGACGTTTTTATTTAAACAACCACAACCACTTGTCATGTCTCTAATCGAATTCAGAAATACCATACTGGTTTTAGGGACACTATGGTATGATATGTAGTTACCAGCGTAGTTAGGTAAACTGTGGAGATTCTATGAACGGAAAACGATAATTGATATTATCATAGATCAATGACTCAATCACACAATAAATGATTTAACAACAAGGTATTGTGAAGATCTTGGCCACAGTATTTAATAATACATACAAAGTGTACACTGCAGTTGGCGTACCACAAAACACAATGCAATGCTATCAAGAGGATCCTGGGTACAGACATCCCCTGATGTAAAGTCAATAAAATTCAACAAATCAAACACTTGTTTCCAATCGTTAATCATGGAAACTTCAACACTGATGATACTGATTTCCTTTATGTAGCGACTTTAAAACTGAGGTCGCACTGTTTATTGACTCATATCCCTTCCAATCCATATACACATTATTTTAATGAATAACGAGGACGTTTTCGATGCAATTGTACAACTTTTAACATATGTCTACCAAGCTATGGAATGCGGTACCCGTTTTGAGTACAGCTATGACAACCAAGGTTTTGGTAAATACCAACTTGGCTAAATATATCTAAACATATACATACAAACATTGGGAATTGGAATTAACTTTCAACTGAAATCCTATACAAAGTCCGAATAAAATAAACAATTATGAGGACGTACATGACTAACTCACAGCTGTTTCTTATCATGTATTTTATCGATTTTACAAATGCATTGAACATCTTGTTTACATGATCAGATTATCAGGATCGGGTAATTGTAAATGCAACTTGATACACCGGACGTATTTTTCTTAATAGATTGTGCATTTGAAAAGGTAAATCTTGGACTTTTAAAAACATATCACATTAAATCTCAATCTACCAAAGATTAGGACGATTTAGGTAAGATATTAAATAATATACCTTTTAGCATGATACTGTTAAATAAGACCAAGATTACCACTTACAAAGGAAACTGTCGGTATAAAACTCGTATAGAAAATATCTTCATGTCGAACTGCAATTTGTTCGTGACACATTGAAGAATGAAGGGTACCCACTAAATTAACGAGGTTACAAACCCCAACGACAATTAATGATATAAAAGTATACTAAAAAGGAATTTGAAGATTGGAATTAATTTGCAACAAAGTTTATTTCCTCAAAATGAACATATAAATATTATTTGTAATTTACAGTCTAATACACAAGGGCGGTCTGGGAACAATCACAGACTTTCCTTGTCATGTCCCTAATCGATTCAAGAAATGCTCTACTTGTTATGAGGTTAAGTACGTCAGGGCTGTAAGGTAATTACTATCGTAGCGAGGTACACTGGAAATATATTTAAATGCGGATTTTAAATTAAAATAAGCTTTTATCTGAAGTCTCATGTTTTTCGAATCTTCATTACATTAAACACAATGTACATGCATTTCATAAATTATGCAGACGTTTTGGAATCAATCAGACCCCTTCCCTTGTCACGTCTCCAATCGATTTTAAATATGCTCTTCTCGTTACAAGTACTACCATGTGTAAGTGTTGTGGTATTTGCCAATGTGACTGTTGCAGAAAGAAAATTTAAATGAAATCAAAGAATTATTCTTTAACCTTGCGAGCAACTGATGTCCATATTATGTTAAAGTGTATATATTAAACTGGTATCTACACTTAAGCTAGATATTCTGGAGAACATTAATGTGCCCTAGTTTCAGACGTATGTCAAATAATGCATCATGCTAATATACGGGTTGCTATTGATTTATTGACAATGTTTCGTCACGACACTGTCATCCTTGGTGAGATCAAACGGTATAATTTCAGTTTATGTGTAGGCGTATATCATAACCTGCTCCTTAACATAGAATGGATATCAGTTACCTACATCTCTAGTACAACGCTGTATGTGTATGCTATAGACGTAAGCGTTTGAGAAATTTAACCTGTTATTTATGTCTGTAATATAAATAAAGGATCTTACATGAGTATTTATGTCATATTGAATTTATAAAACTCGTTCAATAATTTAATATGACACAAGCCTTGAGGCGATTGTCATATCAAATTATTGAACGAGTTTAATGCTAGTGTCAAATTAAATATTGAGCTCGTTAAATAAATTCAATATAACATGGACACGAATATAAGATTCAATTTAGCACATTAAGTTTATGATTTAAAACATAAACTACAAACACAATTATGTGTTATCAGCTGACTCAGTTTAGTCAAGACCGAAGTTCTCCGATTATTGTAATGTTTTCCGTGCGGTGCAAAATTGTTGAAAATTATTTTCGAGTAACAGTTTCAAATGCCATGAAAATTAAAATGGCGAAATAAACTTTCCAAATTCATCTAGAAGCAAGCACAATCAAATTGATCAGAAAATAAATGCGGTTAAATAAAACTATTACCTAGTGTTGCGTAGGAATATGTTCGCACAGTTCTGACCAATCGCAGCACCTTTATGTTTTATAACACATGTGTATGACCATATTTAGCACACGGCCTTATGATATAGTAAAATGGGTTTGTGATGTAATTAAGTGTATTACCTACGTTGTAAAACGTTCATATAGCACAACCAGTGAAATATTTATGTGCGATGCTTTGGTGTCTTCAATACGATATGTAAAGTGTCACATTTATCAGGCAATGGCCAGCAGAGTGTATGTGCACTTCAATGTTGAAAATTACGTATGTACACTAAGGAGTTAATATATAATTCAGTGAAACCTGAAGAGCCCTGTGAAGGGTGAAAGCAGCTAGTTTTTTAGTCGGTCGTTAATTTTATTTTTTCTATATATATATATATATATATACACGCTATGACAACTAATCGTCAAATGGTCTCGGCTTCTTGGTTCAGCGTAATACGAACAAATAACTTGTTGTGATATATGCGCAAGTATAAAGTTTAGGAGTTTAAAGAACGTTTCATGTTATCCCTTACGATTTTCCCGTGGTTCTCTTATACGAATGTACTGTTTTACACCATATCATTAGAAAATAAACGAAACCATTTTCTATAGAATGTCAAATTTGGTAACTTTGTTATGGTATGGTATTGGGGCCGTCACTTTACAGTACAAGATGTTGTTATGTTTTGACTTTTTATGTGACAAATTAGTATCACGAGTTATCTTCAGAGATCTGAAGTTGATAATCAATATATTGTCTGTAAGTTGAGCTTTCATGGTTTTTATATATATTTGATGCTACTTGTGTGATGCCTACTATACGCTTTAGTACACTATAAAGTATGTATGCCAGAGAAAAGAGCTTTATATTGCTATATTGCTAAAAATCTTAATATTATTTGTATCACCCCTTAGATGTAACAAATGTGCGTTAACATAAATATTGTGGATTTGTAACCAGGTCTAAGGATATGAGCCTTTTTAAAACATTTGGCAAAACCGGTAACAGAATACCCTATTGTTTGTAAAACATTTATTGCACGTGTACTCACATCCCGACTTTTCATCTCTATGTACGCTACTTATTGACAAAGGTAAGTATTCAGTTACGTCATTGGATTGTGAGAGTAACGTCATCAATTTTTGAGATAACAACGTAATTTTCTCACACAAACCAATGACTTAACAATCAATACCTGCTCACAAGAGAAGATAACTCTGCAATACGCAAAGACGGAATACAAGAATGTGAATACTCCAAACAACATACAACCGAAAGCTTCTCTAGTAAGGTAAGTTGCATCATGATTAGGACCGAGGAGCAGCTAATCAAAATATTCCAGTGATAAAAAGGTATTAACGCAAACCTTAAACATAACTGAGGTGAGATAGAAAAAATAGTACACCTGTACCACCACAGCCTCAACAGACAACAACAGAATCGAGACTTAAAATCGATACGCAGACAACAGCAAAATGAAAGGAAAGCTTGAACCAAAAACGAAAAACAAAGAAGCACAAACACTCTATATGGTGCCAGTCTTTTCTCCTAAGACATTGTTGAAATCTTCCATTGAAAATAACAAAAACATTAAACAAAGCAAAACACTCATAAACAATAAAGACGAATCTTGTCATAAGAATTGAAAGATAAAATATCTTGGTTAAAACAGACACAAAAAACATCCAAAGAAAATGTATAACTGTAATGCTGAAAACATACTTCTGTGATATGTTTTTAGCACCATGGTGTCTATTCTGGAAAACTGCTTTTAAATAAAATTAAAAAAAATCAACATCTAACACTATTCGTATCATCAAATCAAAAGATAAAATATCTAAACACCAAACACAAAAATGCATACCAATAATGCTTAAAACGTTGTTCTGATTAAAGGTTTTCAGCACTGTGATGCTCTATTCCAGAAAACGTTCATCGACTATATACTGCAAATGAAATAAGTCAATTAACGAGTGCATGCTTACTGGCATTTAAAAAGCAATTAGTTTCTTTCCCTGCTGCTTTTCTGTCAATACATTGATGCATTTGCATAAAAGTTTATCGTGTTGCACACCTCAGTGCATTAACTCAGAAGGCCATTGTCTACCAAGTAAAGATAAGCTCGGGGTTACTAGTGAATCTATACTGCACACCTCCGTACATTAACTCAGAGAGCCAGTGTCTACCAAGTATAGATAAGCTCGAGGTTAATAGTGAATCTATACTGCACATCTTAGTACATTAACTCAGAGAGCCAGTGTCTACCAAGTATATGTAAGCTCGGGGTTAATAGTGAATCTATACTGCATACCTCAGTACATTAACTCAGAGGGCCATTGTCTACCAAGTATAGATAGGCTCGGGGTTAATAGTGAATCCATACTGCACACTTCAGTACATTAACTCAAAAGGCCATTGTCTACCAAGTATAGATAAGCTCGGGGTTAATAGTGAATATATACTGCACACCTCAGTACATTAACTCAGAGGGCCATTGTCTACCAAGGATAGATAAGCTCGGGGTTAATAGCGAATCTATACTGCACACTTCAGTACATTAACTGAAAAGGCCATTGTCTACCAAGTATAGATAGGCTCGGCGTTAATAGTGAATCTATACTGCACACTTCAGTACATTAACTCAGAGAGCCATTGTCTACCAAGTATAGATAGGCTCGGCGTTAATAGTGAATCTATACTGCACACTTCAGTACATTAACTCAGAAGGCCATTGTCTACCAAGTATAGATAAGCTCGGGGTTAATAGTGAATCTATACTGCACACCTCAGTACATTAACTCAGAAGGCCATTGCCTACCAAGTATAGATAAGCTCGGGGTTAATAGTGAATCTATACTGCACACTTCAGTACATTAACTCAGAAGGCCATTGTCTACCAAGTATAGATAAGCTCGGGGTTAAGGTCATAGGAGTGTATTGATAAACGGAAGTAGGAAGTACATCCCTAGTTGAAAATCCAATGTAGGGAGACAGTATCACAATTTCCGCATATTCTAATGTTTAATATTAAACTGATGAATATTGTATGTTTATTTTTGACAGAACAGTGTTTTCTCTCCATATTAAAGTATTTCAAAGCAATGCAGGCATTAATTCAGGTGGGTTTTTTTTATCAATGAGCCACATGAATTCATTTTTCTGTACTTCAGGAAACCGGCTACCTATTTCAATACTTTGAAATTGTTCAAGAAAGATAACTCTTACCTGCAATTACTATGTGCATATGGTTTTATTATAAAATGTCAATTTTTAATCGTTTATTGATAATTTATTTGACATAATTTCAGCATTTTTTAAATTGATATACATTAATGCAATACTAATCTATGGCAGTATAATTTTTATTGACATTATTTTGTAAATTATTTTGTCTTTCATTTGTTTTCAAAAGTCAATCCTTTTTACATAAATTTGCATCTAAATTCCTTAAAATTATGACAACCTAAATAAGTTTTGTTGCAGAAAAATTTCTTTACTTCAAAGCAATATAACTACAAAGTTGGAAGAAATTCTACAAAGAAATGGCGACACAATCCTGTTACCTTAATAGTGAATCTATACTGCACACATTAGCAAGGTAGACCTGATATGTTCAACGATATACAAAGATAAACTCAAATACAATACTTTGGTATCAAACTATATTAAACTTGGAAACAGGAACTGGTTAATACTATATACAAGTTCATAGTACGTATTACCTATCTTTTAATTAGCATGATGGATTCTATTACAGTTCGCTTCATTAAGTCGTGTGTTTTCTTTTTTCTTTAATTTACATGAATAGACTAAAAAAAAAAAAATCTTTTTATTTTCTTCTAATATAATCGCAAGAAATACATATTTTGTTGACAGTTTCAATAATGTTTTAACTTTGGACATTCCTTGCCCTCTGTGTTTTTCAATGATGAGCCCACATCATTTATCAGCCAACCCAACATATGGTACTGTCCTATTTGGGAATCACACTTCAATACAAGTAAAGTGCTGAAAGAATTCATGCTATCGCGGTTGAAAGTTTTTTAAGCAATCTTTTAAGTAGGTAACAGATTACCCTATTAATTAAGAAAAACCCCTTTTAATTATTTGTATAACATTTATTACACGTGTACTCGCATCCCGGCTTACCGTCTTTATGTACGCTACGTAATGACAAAGGTAAGTATACAAAAGTGGGGATACTCCAAACAATCTAAAACATTGTAAAATATATGTTGTTTACGTTTTGACAATCCAGTTTAACAATTTCCTTGTGATCACCACATACGACATTAATTCACCATGTAATAAAGCGATTAATCAATCCATATGTTTCTGAATAAGATCTTCGAAATATATCATATAAGAATTAAACAGTGCTAAAATGTCAGGACAGTCACATTTATATACCTCTAGTATCGTTATGTAGCACTATCTAAAATGGTGATAATGAGCCTTCTTAAATTGTATATGCATTGAATTTAGGAATTTGATATGTCATTTATTAATTGCGTTAATACATCTTAATTACTTTTTAATTCTTATATTAAGTTACATGCAAAAATAATTAAGAAATTTTCAGTTAACTACAGAAATATTTTAGAGCTCTTTTGTATCATATCAACTTAGAGTTCAGTACATGATCTAAAGCCGTTAGTATACACAAATATATAAGTATACTATAGTTCTCAATAGTGTGGCAGGGTTCAATTGTGCATAGGATTAAGGTCGCCTTCTAGCTTCGAGCTATATGGAATTTCCCTTAAGCTCTGTGGTAGAGCGTCCGACTCGTAACCTGGAGATCGAGGGTTTGATTCCCGGTGGAAGCACACTTTTTTCTTTCCTGTTACAAATGGTGTCCGTGGCCCTCTCTGTAATGACAGGGAGTTAGAACCTAGGTTGTGGTGTTCGAGGGCGAACAAAGTTAAACAGGGGGGAGTAGTGTGGCAGTGTTCAATTGTACATAGGATTATGGTTGCCTTCTAACTTTGAGCTAGAGGGAATTTCCCTTAAGCTCTGTGGTAGAGCGTCCGACTAGGAACCTGAAGATCGAGTGTTCGATCCCTGGTGGAAGCACAATGTTCCTGTTACAATAGTAATACTAATTTTGATTTACAACATTTGATATAGCGCTCAAACTAGCTAGGATAAACCACTCTACAGTATATAGATATACATGTTTTCTACAATCAATACTGTTAGCATATACATTAATTAATACAATTATGAGAAATGTGCAGGAACTGCCTTAATTAGAAGGCGCTTACAACTAATTTTATGCCTTCTTGCTAATATCTCCACATGTGTGTATGCCCCTGTGTGTACTGGAGATGTACTGTGTTCCGTTTGTAGTGGGACCGTGCTTCCAATGGTATCATTTATAGTGCCACCTTACTTGAATGCTACAGCACAGATACCGCAACATCCATCCCAGACCATTATATACTCCACCTGCGTTGTGGAAGTTGTGTGGGCAGGAGAAAAACACTTTCTCTAAATATTCCACGCGTACGACGACTTCGAGAATCAAACCCAAGGCGCCTACGTGGAAGGCCGGAGTGTTAACCATTCGTCTAATCCGTCAAAAATTTACAGTACAAAAGTCAAATGTTCGCCTTTCATTGGTAAAATCAATTTTCGCCCAGTGTTCATTTCGCCCTCCAAACTTAATTATTTCTATGTATAGCACGATGTGTACTATTATGCGTTATCATGGTAAACTTGCCCTTATTGCGGAAGGCGAAAAAGGCGAAAAATTATATTGCGCCAAGAATATCCCGGTATACAATACATCTCTTTAATTGATCTATATATAAGTTTTATATTTTCTGAAAAGCATTACTAATCATTGGCGTATATTAATGTTCAATTTTCATACCTAAAACTTGAAGCGAACAATATGGAGTACAAAACGATGACAGTGATAATAAAATAATTACGTCATGTTATTAAAGAGTGAAATTGTACTTAAGAGGGGATGTCACGAACCATCAAGCTTAAAATGGAAACTTGAAAATTTTCATTTTATGTCTTTTATCTTTATATTGACCATTTTAATGGTAATAATCTGTTGCTGCCATTTTAGTTAGATTTAAATCATTTTTTTTTTTAACTTTTGTTGAGGATTATAGTTGATACCATGGAAACTGCTGATAGTACAAAAATAAACTAAATTTCCATGTTTTCAAATAGATTTTACTGGCATTTTCTACTGTTCAACATATTTTAATTTACAAGTATATTAATGTTACATGTATAAAGTTTCAAAACAAATATATTTTAAAAATAACATATTGTTATTATGTTGCTATGGTAACCAATATTAGACCTACTCTTTAATAAAGCACAATTCTTAAGTGATTATTTCAAATCTGCAACAAGATAGAATGAAACTGAACATTTACAAATATCAATGCTACATTTAAACTAAACCATAGGCATAGGTTTGCATACGATTTTTTTGCAATAGAATAATTTCTTATATATTAACCTAGAGAAATGGATGATAAATTTGTAAAAATACTCCTAAGCAACCAATTTTATCCCTTAGCAACAGCATCAAAAATGGAATTTTTGTTAGCTACGAAACATTTTTTTTGTATTCTTGAAAGAACATATAGTAAGTACTACATTGAGAACTAAATAATAAATTTTGCCGTTTTCATTAGTGTAGACAATGACATAGTAACTATGACGTCATCAAACAAAATTTCATGGTATCACTGTCCTGTTTTGTTTTTCACATGCACATGATCTGAAAGCATCATATTTCACCATAAAAGAAATTATATTCATGAAAACTACAAACCTATTCAAGTTTTCATTTTTTCAGATTACCTCCCTTTGTTGGTAGTCTGGAGGGGAATCGGTGAAATTCACCTGTCAGGAGAATTCATATAACTCGGACACTATTAAAGTGAGAAAAGAAACAGATACATCGTTTTGTTCATTGTGTCGTTTACCAGACATTTAAAAGGTTTTGATTAAATTTTGGGAAAAGAAAGTGATGCATAAGGTAGCAGTGTACAGTAGCATACGGTGTCCATGGGTGATATTTTTGTACAATGAATAACCCCTGTAATTTTTCATGTATCAAAATTTAAAAAAAAAAAAAATCAGCACTAAAACTGGCATATACATGATGAAGTGGACTATGTGGGCTTCACTTTAAAAAAATGAACTTGGTTTGAGACTACATTTTTGGCAATTTACAAATCTGTGTCTACACAACAAACGCTAGCTATTCACGCAGTCTTTTTTGTACTCTGCACATGTGTAATTATTATTTAATTCAAGATAAGTTTTAAGAAAAAAAACTATTACTTGCGTGGGTCAAATTTTGGGTTAAAAATCATTTTTTTTGCATTTTTGTTTGTGTTTTTTGATGTGGTAACATGGTTTTCACAAGTCCTAAATCTGGGGAAAACACTTTCTGAAAAAAAATCATTCTTCTAATAAGAATGTATTCAAAATGTAGTTTATAAATATATATATATATGTAGGTGTGTTGTGCAGGATGAATCCACTCTCCATGTTTATCTGAGACTTGCCCTTTATTTTAAGGATAATGCCATTTCTATACTGTACTCTGCTACCATATGCTCTTACTATTGAAGAGCTCCTTAAAGGGAGATAATTTCACACCCTATTTATGGTAATAAGTGCTCTAGATTCTCATTGTTTCCCAATACACTGTTCATAGGCTTCTCAATTTTATTCTCGATCCAAATTGAAAGGGGCGGTACTTTCCGTATAAAGATAATTTATACAATTCTATTGTTGTAGAGCTAAGAAAAAAACAGTTGAAAGAGGGACCTAAAATTTAAAACATAAATAAATTACCACCTTGGTGAATTGTAATCAATACAAGAAAAAGATAAAAGTGACAAAATAATTGAAATGAGACCAACACAATTATTTCTTATTGATGCCTTCACAATTTTACTCACTAAAACATACTATAATTGGAGAACTTAGTCACATTAATACATCTTACCAAATTTCATGACCCCCACTCTTCCTTGTTGGTTTCCATGGTAACGCAATGCAATATTGCAATAAAATTGGGCTGACATATTAGCAGTGGTGTCATTGACCCACCACAGAAGCAAAAACAAAAAAATCATATGAAGCAGTTTCAATCATTTTCATTGAGGAAACTTGATGGTTCGTGGCATCCCCTCTTAATTGTTCGCACGCCATTACTGCTTCAATAAATCGGTTTGATAAATGGATCATAACTTATATGTGCCAGCCAAAACTTGTAAAATGCAATATCCTGTAGTGTCAGAGTGATAATTATGGTCCTACATGCATCCTTTTGTTTGGCCTCCGATGGATTTCTGAAATGCTATACTTTTCTTAGAGCTAGCCTACGATTCAATTACAATTCACTGGCCCGCTTAAATTATTAATATAACATCATGTTCAAGAAAATTAATGAATTTTTTTATCTCTCTATTGTTAGCAATGAACGTCTTAGCAACAGTTACAGTCATATGATATGGGGAGCCAAGGGGAACAATGTCTTAACGAATCAGTAGGTAGGACGGATAAGAAAGCAGATGCCGTTGGAAGCACGGTCACACTACAAACAGAACATGTTACATATCTAGCACACTCGCAGGCATACTCATATTGGGACATATTAGCCAGATGGCAAATGACTAGTAGTGCCTGATAAGGGAGCTCCTGTTGATTCCTCAAAATTGCACTGATTAATGTATATGTGAATTGTATATCTATGTACTGTAAAGCGCTTTGGAGTGCCTTATGTTAGCTAGATAGGGCGCTATATCAAATGCTGTATATGTATTTAGTTCACGCATGTAAAACCCAGGATTTTTTAAAACCCAGGAACGTTATACATAATCGACTGTTCAGGCAGTCGATAGGTATAATCGTTTTCAAAAATATAGCACACGTGTAACAACACAGTGAGCCAATGTTGAAGTTTTCGTCTTTTGGGTCCTCCCTCAGACTCTCGGGTCCATAGTCAGGAAGTCGTGCTCATGCTCAAAGTCACATTCTGTGCTCAGACCTAGTTTCATGTTCTAGTGTAAATAAATGAAACTTCACATTTTGTCAAAAGTTAAGAAAACATTAGAGTGACTTCAAAACAAACGCCGTTTCCAATGTTAACAATGCTGTTTACAATGTCACAACACACTAGCAACACAGACATATTCTTATAATCAACGATATTTTGGTATACTGCAAAGAATCATGAACACCTTCATTTTTGTTGAGCATATCATAACAAAACAAAAACCGAACAACTCCATGTGTTGTTGTTTTTCATGTCTCCCTCATGACGTAAGGTATGTGTGGAGCCTATATGGTGTGTCGAAACATACCGGTTTTTTTTTTATTAATAGCTAGGCAAGTCAACACCGGTCCCTTTATTCTATGCCCAAATGAAATATTTGTTTCAAGACACTTACCATTCATGTTATTAACAATGGAACATCTCCCATTGAAAAACATCAAAATAAGAAAACAGATGTTTGTTAACATTTCAATCGAAGCGACGACGACGGCTAAAGCGAACAACACCCTGTTCCATGTGCTTAATATTTTTGAAAAAGGCACGAAAATATATAGGCTGTGCATGTAATTTTCTCATGCATGTGTTAAAAAAATCAATCAAGATCATGTTAGCTGTACATCACAATGTAGCTCAAGTGTGTAATGAATGTCAATTCGATATATCAAAGGGAAAACGTGACTGTGGCTTTATTGACCGATTATGGATACCTCTTGTTGGTGAGGTCACCTTTTCATTAAACTTGTAGGGCACTATTCATAGTACGACAGTATTTACAATGCTTTACAAAAATTATAGTTCTACACTATTACAATTATACACCGTTTAAAAGTAAAAAAGTATTACCATTTCTACCGTTTTACCTTTTTTTTCAACAGTTACAACATATATTTATAACTCAATATAATTAACAGTATTCGACAGTTTTTATAGAATTTTCCGACAAGTACCCTTGAGGTATCCAGTATCAACATGTATGTTGTGTTCACAGTTCAACAGTTCTAAATATTTACAATTCTGCAATTTCTAAAGTTTTTTCAATTTTACAGCTCTGCATTTCTAGAATATTAGCAGTAATACAATATTATGAGTTCTACAATATTTATATTTCTGCATAATTGACAGTTTTCATTTATTATAGATCCATTGGTCTTGGTAAATGTGTCTGCCTCGCACTCTGTTGTGGAAATATTCATGTCATTTTTCCTTTTTTTTGACCGGGCAGACTTTCGAGAGCGCTCATCTGCGAAACAAACAGCCAGCAAAGCACATTATGCGGCCCAAATAGTGGAAGCAGTAGTGGCAGCAGTAGCAGCAGTGAACTAAGTGGTAACAGTGGTGGGAATAGTGGTAGTAATGGAGAGAATAGCGGAAACAATGGTGGGAATAGTGATAACAGTGGAGGGAATAGTGGTAACAGTGGTGGGAATAGTGATAACAGTGGAGGGAATAGTGGTAGCAGTGGAGGGAATAGTGGTAACAGTGGTGGGAATAGCGGCAACAGCGGTGGGAATAGTGGTAACAGTGGTGGGAATAGTGGTAGCAGTGGAGGGAATCGTGGTAGCAGTGGAGGGAATAGTGGTAGCAGTGGAGGGAATAGTGGTAACAGTGGTGGGAAAAGTGGTAACAGTGGTGGAAATAGTGGTTACAGTGGGGGGATTAGTGATAACAGTGGGGAGAATAGTGGTAGCAGTGGTGGGAATAGTGATAACAGTGAAGGGAATAGTGGTAACAGTGGAGGGAATAGTGGTAGCAATGGAGGAAATAGCGATAACAGTGGAGGGAATAGTGGTAGCAGTGATGGGAATAGTGGTAACAGTGGAAGGATTAGTGATAGCAGTGGAGGGAATAGTGGTAACAGTGATAGGAATAGTGGTAACAGTGGAGGGATTAGTGGTAACAGTGGTGGAAATAGTGGTAGCAGTGGTGGGAATAGTGGTAACAGTGGAGGGAATAGTGGTAGCAGTGATGGGAAGATAGCAGTGGAGGGAATGAATAGTGGTAGCAGTGATGGGAATAGTGGTAACAGTGGAGGGAATAGTGGTAACAGTGGAAGGATTAGTGATAGCAGTGGAGGGAATAGTGGTAACAGTGATAGGAATAGTGGTAACAGTGGAGGGAATAGCGGTAACAGTGGAGATAATATTGGTAACATTGATGGGAATAGTGGTAACAGTGGAGGGAATAGAGGTAGCAGTGATGGGAATAGTGGTAACAGTGGAAGGATTAGTGGTAGCAGTGGTGGGAATAGTGGTAACAGTGGAGGGAATAGTGGTAGCAGTGATGGGAAAAGTGGTAACAGTGGA
Organism: Mizuhopecten yessoensis; assembly: GCF_002113885.1. NCBI lineage: Eukaryota > Metazoa > Mollusca > Bivalvia > Pectinida > Pectinidae > Mizuhopecten > Mizuhopecten yessoensis. The sequence goes on along the minus strand of NW_018403368.1, from coordinate 72,718 downwards.
GGAATTAGTGGTAGCAGTGGTGGGAATAGTGATAACAGTGGAGGGATTAGTGATAACAGTGGAGAAAATATTGGCAGCAGTGATAGGAATAGTGGTAACAGTGGAGGGATTAGTGGTAACAGTGGTGGAAATAGTGGTAGCAGTGGTGGGAATAGTGGTAACAGTGGAGGGAATAGCGGTAACAGTGGAGAGAATATTGGTAACATTGATGGGAATAGTGGTAACAGTGGAGGGAATAGTGGTAGCAGTGGAGGGAATAGTGGTGGCAGTGATGGGAATAGTGGTAACAGTGGAGGGATTAGTGGTAACAGTGGAGGGGATAGTGGTAGCAGTGATGGAAATAGTGGTAACAATGGAGGGATTAGTGGTAACAGTGGAGGGATTAGTGGGAACAGTGGTGGCAATAGTGATCAAGGTGATAGCACAAATGATAGTCAAAGTGGCGGCAACAGTTATAGCAACAATGTGGGAAACAGTGGTGGTATTAGTGGCAACGATGGGGACAGTAGTGCAAATAACTGTAGCAGTGATGGCAACATTAATAGCATTAGAGGAAACTATACTAGTAACTTTGCGGACAATAGTAGCACAAACGGTAACAGTAATGGAAAAAATAGTAGCATTGGTGGAAAAAATGATTTCTTGGATGGCACCGTTACTGGCACAAACACAGGTAATACAGCTTACATCTTTATAGGTGACACTTGTCACATTGGTTCAGGTAACATTGATAAATGAACGCAATTTCAGGTAAAATCTATACAGGTAAGATTAATATAGGTGATACTGGTACAATTGACACTGAAACAGCTGAAAGGGATATAATTGCAACTTACACAGGTGACAATATTACAAGTACATGATACAGGTAACACACTACTTTACAGGCGACAATACCAACAACTATGAAATAAGCTTTGTAAGGCAATTACGTTTTACATGTTGTTTCGTAAGGTATTTCAAATCATCTAAAAAGTTTTTATGCGCCCATATTGGCTATATAACAATATGTAACTAATTAAGGAAATGTCCATTGTAAACAATGTCGTTAACAAATTATGACGCTTTTTTCAATATAAAACCTCGTTTTGAAGCCCGGATGAATATTGATTATTGATTTTGACCTTCCTCTATGTTTGCATTTTTCTTAAAACATTTTTTTTATCAGAAGCAAATACTAGTATTTAGGAATAAACATTGGTCATTGATTTCCAGTTAAAACTCATTTTTTTCTTTTAGTTTTTTTGACAACTGAAGACTTTTGCCATGATTGATATGTTTTTCTAACCATAACGTTCGTAATATTATGAGTTAAGAACCAATACGAGTCAAACGTCTTTATGTGTCTTTTAACCCATTGACTGGACTATCGCAGCAGACAGTCGATACCCAAGATAAGCAAGTGCCAAATATATAATAAATCATTCATGCCTACATCAAAACTATTGTTGAACGATGATAATATTGTTCTAGCTAAAGAGTTATTTTAGACAGGTTAAGAGAGGTTTGGTTAGGTACAAGCCTTAACTACTAATATAGAAGCAATGCTGGTAAAGATAATAATTAAATGTCATGCATTCTTTTTGTTTTTCCCCACAGCATGCGTTTTTGATAAGACTACCCAGTGAAATATTAAATTCAAACACTTTATGTACTTATGATATTGTCTACTTTCAGCAGAACAGACTAAAGAAACCAATGGTCCTGTCACTACTGTTTTCATTAACACATCTACTACGTCAACTCGGGGGCATTCAAACTGTTTTTGTGAGTGTAAAGCAACAATTAAATGGTCGACCAATGACCGAATGAAGCTGACCGAACAAATGATCACTCAATTACGCGAACAACTGGCGGTAAATGTCTCAACTCTGTCTTCCCGAATCAGAAAGAAGATAAGCGCATCCGACAACCGCGTGTCGTCAGCAGCCATTGGCTACGTCGGTGCAGTAGTGTTGGGGTTGGTAGCAGTCATCTTAATAGGCGGTGACATCGTCGCTGTTTTTGGCTGGCTAACGTCGCACTTGCTTGCAATATGATGAAACCTGAGACAGTTTTGAGAAAAGGTCTACGCAAACAGTGATGAGATGAGAAATGGAGGCACGTCCTTATTAAAGTGACCTTTGCAGTTAATAGGACGTTAAACAAAATAAAACAAAACTAAACCTAACCTTGTAATATATGTTTTGGTCATAAAGACCTGTATAATATGTTATCAAACCACGATCATAATTCCTGATATATTTTGTGTTTCATCATTATTGTTCACAAATGATATTTTTCACCGCCATCATTATAACGTATAGATGCTGTTTTTCTCTGTGATCATTGTTACTAAGAGATGCTGTTTGTACCGTGGTTATTATTACTAAGAGATGCTATTTTTTCGTGATTAATTTAACCAAGATGTGTTGTTTTGACATGACTATTATTACTTAAAGGTGTTGTTATTCACCTTGATCATAATTACTAAGACGTATTGTTTTTACCGTAATTATTATAAGGAGATGTTTTTTATCATTGTCATCATTACTGAGATATTTTTTTTCTTTTCTTGTGATTGTTTTAAATTAAGATATGTATTTTTTTATAATCATTATTAATAATATATTTTATTTCTTATTATGATTTTTTTTTTCTCATATTATATACTGTTGTTAACCATAGCCATTACATGTGAGCTATGTTTTTCATCATGTTTATTATAACTATGATACAATATATAAAGGATCTGTCGTAAGTTTCCCTTTATATTAGATTTATTATATAAAGGTTTGGATTTTCATGTTTGCGAGCCTCTGGCGATCAAATATGAAATATCCCTAACGAGTATCATAAATATAATATGAAGGGAAACAAATGTCAGATTCTTTTATCATATAATACAAAGTAAAATGTATTATTGTGATCTGAAACTATTTTTTTGCACTTGGCCGCCTCTGAAACGATGAAAATTGCGTCCGTTTCACAATGACGTAACGTCACATTGATTGTTTCTTTTCGATTGTGACGTCATTTCCTGAGTGATTTTATCTTATGGCTTTAATTTATGACGCTGCATAACACGGTATTCATATGATACATATATATATGTGTGTTGTCATTATTACTTAGAAATATTTATTTTGAAATCTTTCAAGATATATTGTTTTCACCGTAATTATTAATATTAAGACACATCTTTTTTTTATCATAAACATTTTTGCTTATATATATATTGCTTTTAACTATAGAAATTTTTAATAGTTTATGCTGTTTTTGGCAAGTCCTTTTAGAATTCAGACAGGAACAACAAAATCAATGCGTTGATACAATATAATGATTATTTTATATGTCCTTTGACGATGGGTCGTATTATAATCTACCCTTCCATGTCTAACCGTCCGTCCTTTAGCTTTTCCATGTAATAATAGTTTTTTCTCGCATTAATCATTTTCACATCTTGATGAAACGTAATGCAATTACAGATGCAAATAGAGTACGAACGAGTTTGCATTTAGATAAGTGTATTTTTAGCAATTATGACGTCTTTTTCATTTTTGATAAAAAGCTTTGGATCTTACTCGTTATTCTGCCTACAATGTACAATCGTCAAACTTGTTATATTCATGTATCTTAGGAAGGTGAAGTGTCTCATTCAAAGTTATGGTATAATACCCAACTTTACGTAGAGTTATAGCCCTTTGTTATTTGTTATTATTATTATAAAAAGCTTAGGTAAAAAAACGAAAAAGATGTTCCAACAGACATGTTACAGGCAATTTTACGAATCTTTTCTCAATGTGTTAAAATCTGTACCGGGGCCTTGATGTTTCTATGCAGGGATACAGGGATAGTCATCATCGCCATGCTTGACTGGTGTTTTCTCGTTTGTAGTAAATGCACAGATATATTTACCAAGTTAATGTTAAGATCTTCAACACCGCAACAATGTAATTTGACATCGTAATTTCCTTTGAGCAAGAAATAAATTCACTCATACAATTACTCACTTGTCCTTCTTTTTGTTTTTGTAACCAAAATATATCATCTTTAAACATTTTTCTGTATCAGTGTTTATATCAGGAATGTGTTATTGCGTGATATGTTGTAGTGAGGTTATGAAGTGAAAACTATATTTGTCCTAAAGGATCCCATGACCACTGCCTATTACTCTAACTATTGACTGGAAACATTTACCCAACATATAAAAAGCTTTAATAAATCGTTTTTGAACAGAAAGCAGAACTTTTGCGGAACTTTTATGATAAATGATAAGGATGAAATGAACAAAACAATCAACAATGACAATTTCACCAACAATGAAATCTCTTTTTTCGCGGGGTTTATTTTCGTTGATTTCGAGGTTTTTTCACCACTTAATCCAAAGGTCAGTGAAGTAATTACATGTTTAACACTAAGCTATTCTCACAAATTCATGAACCCATAGGAAATTATTTTTTTCTGAAAATTACGAAATTTGAAACCCTCGAAAAAATATTGTTTTACAGTAATAAGAGGTTGAAATAATTCATTTATCTTTGATCAAAGATATGGTTATGTCTGGTGTGTGTGTGTTTTGATTGCGTTCATGATACATGTGTCAATTAAGCGTTATTATGTTCGATTAATGTCAATAAGTAATGAGTTGATACTATATCTTGTCTAATAAACGTTGATGAACTGTTGGTGATATATAAATCAATTAGATGTGCTTATAATTAAGTCGCAGATATATATAATTCCCACAAAATCTGAATGTTGTTTAATTGATAATAGATAAGATCCACATATCCTTAGTAACCGGAGAATTGATGATAAATAATGGGTCGCTTATTATTATTAATAATGAATTTAAACAAAAATAAGGTAAACCTAACGTTGGTTTCGGCCAGCAAAAAAACAATGTCATATAACAGTGGGAAATTGCAAATTCGGCATTGGATCGATTCCGAGTTCGATCCGTGTTTTATTATTATTTTTTCAAATATATGGAAATGAAATTCTGAACAACTGTAGTGCTGTAAAATGCATTGACAATGTCCTAAAACATAGTTCTTAAACTATTCGCCAGGTGACTAGTGATGGTCCAGTTACTGTATACATTTATGGTTTCTCTAAATATGCAAATATTTCACTTTTACCTATAAACATTCTGATTTGTCAAGGCCATGGCCTGTATTCATGATATCCTAGTCCGAATTATTCTGACGTTTTATCGACTTTTTTCATATCGGTGTGTCGTCGATTAACGTCAGAACTCCGGCCCTCTATAATATGCGGGAAATATGCGACCCGCGCCCGGAGCGCACTTCAAACTGATATTTTAGAAACAAATCGTCACTTTCACACAAATGTCGCACATGGATCGAAAGATCTATTCTTTATGCACTAGTTGCTATCAATAACATGTTTCAAAAATCATTACGAAAAGTTTTTCCAACGTTTTCTATACCAACCCATGTTTTTTATGGAAAGAGAAATGTCACATGACTTGACGAGATCTCGCGTAACCGAAGGTATTTCCCAACGTTATGACGTAGGCCGGCGAGATTTTAGTCACGTGGCATTGGAAGGCGGGGCTATCAAAAAACTAGAGTAAAACAGAGTAAGTTTGAAGTGATTGTATTAGTTGTTTGAGGCATGTTATGTATGTTCATCTTGTGCATAAAGAATATATCTTTCGATCCATGTGCGACATGTGTGTGAAAGTGACGATTTGTTTCTAAAATATCAGTTTGAAGTGCGCTCCGGGCGCGGGTCGCATATTTCCCGCATATTATAGAGGGCCGGAGTTCTGACGTTAATCGACGACAGACCGATATGAAAAAAGTCGATAAAACGTCAGAATAAATCGGACTACATGATATCCATGCTCAAGCATGGATTTTGTGATAAAATCTTTACTCCGTTACTTACATCTGTTGTTTTTTTAACATGATTTGATTAAGTAACAAGATAGCTGGTTTGGGCAAAGAGCCATGCTTGAGGATGAGAACGTTTCCATGTGTTTTTGGCAAAAAATCTTACTTTTACTGAAAAAAACAATGCAAAGAAAAAGGGATGACCGTAACACACAGGTACATGCACCTTCAAAATTTGGTAATAGATACAGTTTGTCAACACTGAATTACACTACATGATACAGCTATTTCGTTGTAAATCTTAATTGGATTAAACTACTCAGAAAGTCAGGAACGAAAACACCTCAACTTATGATTTCTTTTTAAAATGTAGAGTAGGTTTGGTTATGCCAAAATAAATAATGAGTAAAGTTTGTATTCCATCATGAACAATGCCACTATACAAAAGAGATAATTGTGGCGATTAAGGTTGCGTCAAAACCTCGAAGCCTTAACAATCTAAACTTGCAGTATCTACCACCTTGCATTTTGAAAGATTGACGTAACACAAACGTATTAAAGCCTGAGTGTGATCCAAGATTGTAAACCTACAAATTTACATAAGACATACTCAAAACAGTTCCCGTAGTTGTACACAGCAATCACACGTTCAATGCTACGCACAATTGCCCACACTGAGACAGCTAAGATCGATAGAACTCCTTTAATACACTCCGCCGAATCCAAGTAGTGGGAAGTTGATATTACGAATCAAACGCACAGTTTACCTGACGTTATCCCCAGGCGCATACGAACTTGATGAATATGTACTAGCTCAGATTGCTGTCCCGTATTGTGTCAATTTAAACTTATTATTCCGACACGTGTTTCAGGGGAGGATCCACTATGGTACATATGTAGCTGTACATTCATATTCTCAGAACGTTTTATTTGACGTCATTCGGATGGATATGGAGCTCCTGATACACAGTGTACTCGCAGTCAACACGTAACGCTACTTTACCTGGTTCCTAATAGTAGTCACGCTTGAAAGCCATGCATTATGGCATTTGTGTAATTTGAAAATTTGAATTGTTGCCATGTGCTAAACAGAGATAGTGCATTATAAGCTTAATGTATTCACTGTCACTTCTATTGATATTCTCGTTGCACAATATAACTTGATTTATACGTTCATGGAAAATGTGTGAAACTCCTATAAAGTGTTACTTGAATGTTCCAGCGTGGTCAGTAATGAATTTGTGTTTATTTATCAAATGAATTAATTCACCTATGACGGCAAGTTTGCTATGACAACACATGCATGTGCAGAATGTATTCATCTGATTTTAACTGCTTTTTAATTCTCGGATTAACTCATTAATATTAAAATTTTCGCTTCAAAACGTAATTTGCCTTCTTGGACACGTGGCAGTCATAACATGGCTTACTACGAATTGTTAATAGGTTTGATATAAACCAGGATCACTGAGTTTAAGCTGTGTAGCTCACTATTTCACAGTTCAACGGAGAAGCTTCAGACAGTCAGTAGGTCGTGTTTAGTTTATTTAAGTTACAGTGAAGTGTGTGAATCGTAATCCTGAATAATGATTGGATGTGATACTGACAAGTATCTATGTAGCATGTTTTCTAAACATTAGCCCGTGCAATTGTTCATGGAAACAATGAATTAAGTTGCCCTATCTTTAATACATTCACAGCCTTTGGTTAATTCTATTAGATATATTTGGACTATTAACCGCGGACGTACGGAAATGTGATTTCAAATGAAAGGAAGTCTATTTTGAACAGGTTCGTGGTCTGGATAATGATATATGTGGTTTCATACAGAAATTGTTTGGTAATGATGACAGGTGTTTGTGAGACCATTAAAGACGTAACCACTTTTTGACAAATATCTTGAAAAACTAACAGTGTTACACAAAAATGGATTTATTGAAAGTTTCGGGATATTTAATTTTGTGGATAATGATGGTGGCGAAGATTCAAGGTAAGAAACACTTTAGTTTAGATGAATCTGTTGTGAGGTAGTTGCGCAATGATATACTGTGTTGATTAAATGAGTAATTTTCACTGCAGATTACCAAAAATGAGTTTATTGTTCTAAAGCAGATCGCGTTACAAATTCGAAAAATGAAATTGCCTTCTTTAACATGTTATTCTTTAGATCAGTCTAATTTTAATACCACAAATGACCTCTGAATGAACGAGTGCCATATGGTGCCGGCCAAATGTTAACTTTGGATTTCGGTATTGACTATTTCCATGATGGACTATTGCCTATGTACTGCTTATTTCTAATGATTATTTCATACCACAAGATGAACGGCTGTGCTAATGAACGTTCAATCCCCATTTATTGACGGTACATGAACCTTGTAAATTGGATATATAGTGGAACATTTTACGTTAATTCTTTTCTTTGTTCTTCTAATGACTTTATTTTTCGAAAATTAATTAAATCCATCCAATCCGTTCAATTTTAAGTGACTCCTTCAAGTATTGATTGTCAATAAACTGCAATTATCTACCTTTCAGTCAAACGGAATTTTGTAATCACTATTTGCATAAAACAGTGGTGATCTCAAAGATCATTTAAAATTGTTTGTTGATATGTTTCATAACAAAAATCGATCAAGTTCTAATTGGTCCATACAATTCAATTTGAGGAGTACAATAGGTTAGTTTACATTATAATCAAACATGTACTCATACCTCTTTGAAGCTATTAATCAAATGAAACAAAGAAGGAACAATATAATGTGTTCAACTCTATTTTTGTTTACACATATTGCCATAAAAAGAACGTAATTGTAGAGCCGAGGTACTTTTTTCACCTTTTTTAATTTTATATTTTTTTTTCGTCAAATTCCAATTATTTTAATGAATGCTTTTGAAGCAAACAAACGATAAAACATGCTGAAATTGGTCAACATGCTTGCTATTTCAATATAACTTGTTTCATTACTAAATATTACACTACATGGTTTCATTAAGAACATAGAGGTTCCCCAACGAGTAATGGTTGGTTATCATGTTTATCTAACTCGAGTTAGTTCATTTTCAAATTTTATAAAGACACGAGGTTTACCGAGTGTCTTTTACAATATTGAAATTAACTAACGAGAGTTAGATTAACATGATAACCTACTATCACGAGTTTGGGATCCTTTCTCTCCCATAACGTTCATATTTTATCAGGAAAGCCATATGTTTCCCTTGATAAAACACTAGGTAGGCTTCCGATGGGGGTAAACAATTGAATATGACGTCGCAAAGCATTGTTACGTGACGTCATAAGTAAATAATTGACCAATTAAATCACTTCCAGGGTGTTACCCACTAGTGGGTAACCAAAACATGTTTACCAATTCCTCGCATGTTTATCCTTTATTAGACATTACGACTACAACAGACAATTTACCAGTTGTCACCGATACCACTACAACAGACAATTTACCAGTTGTCACCGATACCACTACAACAGACAAGTTACCAGTTGTCACCGATACCACTACAACAGACAATTTACCAGTTGTCACCGATACCACTACAACAGACAATTTACCAGTTGTCACCGATACCACTACAACAGACAATTTACCAGTTGTCACCGATACCACTACAACAGACAATTTACCAGTTGTCACCGATACCACTACAACAGACAATTTACCAGTTGTCACCGATACCACTACAACAGACAATTTACCAGTTGTCACCGATACCACTACAACAGACAATTTACCAGTTGTCACCAATACCACTACAACAGACAATTTACCAGTTGTCACCGATACCACTACAACAGACAATTTACCAGTTGTCACCGATACCACTACAACAGACAATTTACCAGTTGTCACCGATACCACTACAACAGACAATTTACCAGTTGTCACCGATACCACTACAACAGACAATTTACCAGTTGTCACCGATACCACTACAACAGACAATTTACCAGTTGTCACCGATACCACTACAACAGACAATTTACCAGTTGTCACCGATACCACTACAACAGACAATTTACCAGTTGTCACCGATACCACTACAACAGACAATTTACCAGTTGTCACCGATACCACTACACTACCACTTGCTTTTCTCTACTGTTGCTGATTTGTTGATTGATAAGTTTGTTGTCTATTTTCTACCTAATTTATTCTGTGATCACTAGACATAGCAGAAACAAAATCTGTATACATGTACAGGTTTATAACCAAACTCTTAGACCGATAACCATCGGCAGAATGCATCATATTTTGATATAACATGCTAACTAGAAATACGTTGCAATGATAGATAATGACTTGATGATACCAAGAGTCAAAATGGACTAAACATTTTCTTAATTGTTCCAAGATAATTATTGTGTAATTATAATACAAAAAGTACTAAAGAAGTATATATATTTCTAAAACAATCTTTTGTGTCAATGGTTATGTGAATAATGCTATATTTGCCAAAATGCTGTTTACCATATACAAGCCAAGAAGGAATATTTAGTGCTCGAAGTGAGGAAAACCTTCTTCATGGATTTCCATTTAAAGCTAGCCTTTCTTCATATTTTTGCCATAGATTTTCCAATTCTCTTTTTCTCTCCCTTTGTAAATTGAAATGTTTCCATTGTTTACAATTTGAGAAATAGGAAAGATTGTAATATTGATTATAAAATCAAGAATAAATATTGCAAACATCATAGCATGACTAATAATATAAATGTGTTGATAAAGCGTCATGACTGTTCCAATCAAACCATGTATAGATCAGGTGGTCGGGTGGTGCAGTGGATAGCGCACTCTCCTTTCACCAAGGCGGCCGGGGTTCGATTCACCGATCGGACGTGAAAAGGTTGGGGCTACCTGCCCGACCACGTGGGTTTTCTCCGGGTTCTCCGGTTTCCTCCCAAACTAAGACCCCCACTTGGTAACATCAGGGCCAACAAGTGTGATTATTATAAGTTGAAATCTCTTGTTTCATAATTGTTGTAAAATAAATAAAGTTAGTATAATCAATGTGTAAAGTTTGTTTATTGTACAGGAGGTCCACCATCTGATCCAAGAGGTTATCGATGGAGTGAGTGGCAAGCATGTACCTCTAATTGTGCCGGTCCCAACATGCGATTCCGGATCTGTGAATATCAAAACAATAACGGGGTCTCAAAGTGTACCCCTGCCGACCAAGAGTCAGGTAAATCTGATCATGATTGACATGTTAATTGGCAGATATCTAACATTCCCTCGATTGATGATTTTGGTAGTGTATATACTGAAACTATGTTTAATAGCAGCTCTCTCGACTTGTTTGATAACATACTCCAGGGATACAAAGAAGAAATTTGTATCGTGTGCGGAACCTTTGGATATAGAGATTGACTGAAGATATATTACCATTGCATCTCCCCTTAACATATATATATATCGCAGAGAATATCCCATGTAATACAATGTTTTAATACAGAATCAATTTGTAGATATCCTTGTCTTATCGTATAATATATAACTAGGGTGAGAAAAAAAAACCTCTGGAAAATATAACTGACGAAGGTCGCTATTATACGACCTGCGTTAATTATTTTTCCGGCATTTCCTTATCCAGCGTTACACAATGTTACAAATATATGTTCACTTTTTCTAGACTTAAAGATCAAAAACTAATTGTATGTGTTTCCGAGTCGACTTTAGTTCCCATGATGTAAGGTTCCTAGATTATCCCAGCATCTTTAAAAGACTTTTGTTCTACATGTACAAGCGTTTACCTTGCTTTTACCCGTTTTCATTTCACCAACAATAGGATCTTCTTCTTAAGCCTTACTTTTCCAATGTTGCTATCACGGAGCCAGTTTTTATTGTTGTGCCAGTTAAACGTTGATTATTTTAAAATGCACGCGTGTACCCTTACATGTTACCAATGTATGTTTATTGTTTGTTGGAAATACGACATGCGTTCGCATGACTTTTTGTCAAATAACAAGTAGTAATTAACGAATGAAACGTTTCGTAACATCACCATTTTGGAAGAATTTATTGAATATGCGACGAATACAATTGGATGTTATACATTCTGCTTTTCAAGTTTCAACTACTTTTTAATTGTGACTTACATTGCATGTTAAAAAAGGACCCCCTTAAAGAAACGGGACCTGTATCATTGTGATACGTTTCCATTGAAAATATTATTATTATTTGTACATGTACGTATTAAGGAAGAAAATAATGATAACGTGTATATGTATCTTCAATTAAAATGGAAATGATGATCATTTATTTTTCTCCCACCTTTCACATGTGTGTCTCCCGTTTTAGCCGGGAAAGATCAGCCTATCATCCCCTAGGGGGAGATAGCCTCGTTCCGAGTGTGACGTCATTAAAATGCGTCATCGGTAATTGTAACGTCATCAAAAGTGAATGACGATATGCATATCCAACATGTGTTTTTGTTTACAAACATGGCAGACTACTGTCGGGGGAGCTGTGACTGAAATAATAGGATGGGAGAAAAATAATCATCAAATTGTCTAACACTCGGCAGAGCCTCGGGTTAGACAACCAAAATATATCACCCTGAGGGTTGGAGATTTCTCTGTCATACCCTCAAGGTAGGGTAATATTCTAATTATCAATACCGGAATTTTTAATAAGATCCTCGAATGTAATGGAGTATAACATGCAGTGTAAATGTGTCATATGTTACAAACTTTTACAAACTTAATGTAGAGTTTACTCTTGGTTTTACAAACAGAGATCGACCCAAATGCTCCTGTTGACGCACCAACTACCACAACAGAAATTGTACCGGTAATCATCGACATAACTACGACAGAAAATTTACCAGTTGTCGACATCTCAACTACAACAGAAAATCTACCAGTTGTCATCGACACCACTACAACAGAAATTTTACCAGTTGTCGACATCACGACTACAACAGACAATTTACCAGTTGTCATCGATACTACTACAACAGAAATTTCACCTGTTGTCAACATCACGACTACAACAGACAATTTACCAGTTGTCACCGATACCACTACAACAGAAACTTTACCAGTTGTCGAAAGCACGACTACAACCGACAGTTTGCCAGCTGTCGACACAATTACTACAACGGGAAACGAACCAGTTGTCAAAACAACTACCAGAAATGTACTTACTGTCGATACCTCTAGCACAACAGAAAATGTGCCAGGTTTTAGCACCACCTCTACAATAGAAAGTTCAACAACTGCGATTAACACAACAACCCTTTATAACTCTACGAATCAAAACACAAACTGTTCATGTGAGTGTAAAAATGCAGTAACGTGGTCAGTCGGTGGACTTAACCTAACGAACGAGGAGGCAAAGCAGTTAATTGCTGAATTAAGACAACAGTTAGCCGTGAATGTTTCAACCCTGTCCTCCACAATCAGGAAGAAAATAAGTGCAACGGACAACCGCGTGTCATCAGCTGCCATGGGGTACGTCGGCACGGTAGTGTTGGCGACGGTAGTCGTAGTTATCGTCGGCTGTGATCTTACTGTCCTTATTGCTGGACTGAGGATGTAGCCATTGTTAAATATAGCAGGTTCCAAAACAATGCTGATTGGTTATCATGTTTATCTTCTTCCAGTTAATATTATGTAATTGTATCAAGACGCAAGGTTTGCCAAGTGTCTTTACACAATTTAAAAATTCAAAAATAAGTATAAGAAAAACAGGATAACCAGCAATCACGAAGTAAGGGACCTTTTTCTCCCATAGCTTTTATACTATATCTAGAAAACTATATTTTTCTCTGAGGAATTCCTACTTCTTGTTCCCAATAGAAAAAAAGCAATTACAATGAATTATGACGTCACAATAGAAATCCCCGGCGTAAACATTGTACGTGACGTTATATAATTACAAGATTGGTCAATGAAATAACGTTTAGGGCATAACACACTAGAGGGTACCAAACTGTTAACCAATTCCCAGCCGATTTATCCAATAAGTTCGGAGTGAAGACACCTATAATCATTGTGAGAGAAAATATTATGATTATCCCATTTGGATTTGATAATCATGTTACTGTCGCCATCATAATCGTCGTCCGAAAAGTGATATCATTTTATTTATTACCATAAATTTGAATATAACACATCGCCAGGTAGCGAATTCGTCAATTGTTTATTTCTTAGTTTTGGCATGCAAAATGAAAGCAGTATGAAAAGGAAGAAATAGTTGCGAATCATTTTGTTTTGTGTTAATATTTCAAACATGTTTATTATGAAAAAGTCGGTTTCTTAAACATAATGAGATAAACTTGAATGACTTAAGTTTTATTTGTCAATACTTGAGATCGTCATTAAATTAAAATTCATTTCTAGATATCTTTGAACTTTTTGTTCTTTTTATTACATGTACATTTCATTAGAAAAACATTTGTGGGGAGATATTTTTCTGTATAAAACAAAAGATAAATGCAAATGGACAAAACTTTGTTTTCAATTTAACGTCATGACACCTAGATATCGACTATTTCATTTCTGGAAGATAACATTTTTTTTAATCAAAATTACCCCAAATTAATTTAAAGATTAATATTTACAAAAAGTCATGTTAAACATTTTGTAAGAAAATACTGTGTATCTTCAAGATATGTTAAGCTTTCTCCAATTTGAATGAAAGATATATGAACTACACAATGCTTTAACTGTGAAAACATCATACCACTTGTTGATTGAGGCACGCTGGTAGTTCTAACATTACGTGAAGTAACATACAATACAGTTTGCTAGACTTTAACAAACAGCTGCTTAAGCATGTGTGTCACTATATAGTTTAAGGTTGAATGTTGTTCTTTATTAGTAAAATGTGTGATAATTTATGTGTCATAGTTTGGGAATTCAAAGTCCTATGTTGAACGTCAGTAGCTACCATAATTTGTATGTGTGAATATTTGGGTTGAGTAAATATCTGTCAAGTGCGCGCTATTGTTATTGAGACATTGTGAGATACTTGTATGAACGCGTGAAATAATAGAACTGATCATTACAATGTGATGTTGACAGAAAACTCTCAACCTGAGTGTAGGATTGTTGAAGTTTAAGACGATTCAAAATATTCTCAACATTTTCCTACTGCACAAAATGAATTGAAACCCGAGAAACCGCGCCATTATCAAGAGAACATGAAATGTGTGACGTCATCCTGGTTACGCTGCTTAATTTGATGACGCGAAGGTGATGTTTTAAAAACAATATCTCTGAATAATTATATTTTTATAGAGGAATTCCCAAGGGGGTGAGATAGGGAAATCTCTAATATTTCCCCTCGGATTGAGATATCTCTATATCCGGCGGTGCTAGACAATTCTATCCGACCCATAGTCTGGATCGCTTACACTCACAGACTGGCGGGGGAATTGCAGTGACCTTTTGGGGTCACGCTATTGTCTGTGACGTCATTTCATGACGTTGGGGGTCAGTCAGGGTCACTGACGTCATTAGCAATTGGCTCCAGGCTTCATGTGCAGCTGTTTTTACGGGTTTTAGGTAATAAGCAAGAAATAGATTCCATCCCTGATGTGATGTATGGATAAGCTCATTCAAACCCTCGAGATTAAATATTGAGTAGAACCTCGTCAAAGCCTCGGGTATTCTGCTCAATATTGTATCCCTTGAATTTGAATGATCATACCTCACATCAGGGATGGATTCTATTAATCTCACACCGGTAAAAGTGCGGATACTCCTGTCCAGGGTAAGATAATCTGCAAAAACGAGAATGCACTTGTGAGGGATAAAATATTTTACATAATGAATACCAGGAAATTTTCGCAAATTTCGCCTCCGTAATGAGCACGAATATCGGTGACATATGAAGAGCGAAATAAACACTGGGCTGAAATAGTTTTTATCGAATATTTGTCAAGAAGAAAATTACCCAATATACAGTAATTATTGTTTATTATTGATTTGTAGCTCACACATTACTACACATTGAACGGTTGAGATCCGAAGTCATTGTAATGGCTTATAACTTTATAACAAGTACACGAATGAGCTACTACTTGGATGAATGGTGGAACACATGTCGAATAGATTCTAGTATTGGCAAATAGTGAATGAGTTGATACATCAATATTAGTTTATGCTTTTTATTTGCATTTTGATACATTAAATTAACATATTTTTCGCTTTTTTCATTGCAACACTTTTAGTGGAAAAATATTGTGCTAAATTATGACTGCGCTAATGGAAATTTTAGAATATTCTTTATTGAATGCATTGTGGACGCGCCGATTCCTGAATGCGGCGAATTGTTAAATCTAGAAAATACGCTTAATTTTAGTTTGGATACGAAGCGCTAAATGGTATTATGTATGTAAAATAGTGTGACATGTGTGTGAAAGTGACGACTTGTTTCTAAAATATCAGTTTGAAGTGCGCTCCGGGCGCGGGTCGCATATTTCCCGCATATTATAGAGGGCCGGAGTTCTGACGTTAATCGACGACAGACCGATATGAAAAAAGTCGATAAAACGTCAGAATAATTCGGACAAGTAAAATGTATATAAGCTAACATTATTGCTAACTGTTAGTGCCTTTTGATGCAGTCAAGTCAGGGATGAGCAATGTATTGTACAGGGACCGTTACCACGTTGCTACAGGTTGTTCTAAAGCTGAATATCAACAATTTGACCGTTGCGTTACTGAATAATTAGCACACATGGGCTATGTCATCCAGTCACTATGTGTTGATAAAACCTGCATACTATGATTCGAATATTTTTGCCACCTTGTTTTTCTAGATAGGGAATTAACCAAGTCTGGAATTCAATTCGCCAAAATACCGGTATTAACGAAACATTTCTCTTTTATTCAAGGCGAAAAAGGGCATTTGCGGGGTTTATTTTCGCTGATTTCGAGTTTTTCTTCACCACTAAATTCAAAGGTCAGTGAAGTAATTACATGTTTCATATTAAGCTATTCCTCCCTATCAGTGTGTACTCATGACCCACAAATTCATAAACCCAATATTTTTTCATCTGAAAATTACGAAATTTGAAACCCTCGAAAAAATATTATTTTAGAGTAATTAGAGGTTGAAATAATTCATTTATCTTTGATCAAAGATATGATTATGTCAGATGTGTGTGTGTTTTGATTGCGTTCATGATACATGGGTCAATTAAGCGTTAAATTGTTAAGAGATGAGTGTAAACGTTGAAAATGTTATTATGTTCGATTGATGCCAATAAATGATGAGTTGATACTATATCTGGTCTAATAATAGTTGATGAACTGTTGGTGATAAATAATTCAATTAGAGGTTCTTATAATTAAGTCGCAGATATGTCATTCCCTCAGAATCTGATTATTGTTTAATTGATAATAGATAAGATCCACTTATCGTTAATAACCTTTGAATTAATGATAAATAATGGGTCACTTAAAATTATAACTAATGAATTTAAGAAATAAGATAAGGGTAACCTAACGATGGCTTTCATTGGATTGATAAATAAAGGAAGGTAACGTAGAAAATCATCGAATAAAATATAAACCAGTTCTCTTAACGTTAAATGAACTTGTGATTGATAAAGGGCATTTAGCTTTAGCATAAACTATATGGGCGGATTGGTCGAGTGGTTAAGACTCCGGCCTTTCACGCAGACGGCTGGGTTTGATCCCCCGAAGTCGTCGTACGCACGGATATTCAGAGAAAGTGTTTTTCTCCTGACCACACAAACCAAACAACCCAGGTGGAGTATAAATTGGTCTGGAGTGCATATTGCGGTATCTGTGCTGTAGCATTCAAGTGCGGTGGCACTATAAATGATGCCGTTGGAAGTAAGGTCCCACTACAACCAGAACACAATACATCTCCAGCACACACGCAGGCAGACACACATAAAACGATATTAGCCAGGTGGCGTAGGACTAGTTGTTAGTGCCTGATAAGGCAGCTCCTGCGAATTCCTCAAAAATTGTATTAATTAATGTGTAATCAATTGTATATCTATGTACTGTAAAGCGCTTTAGAATGGCTTATGTTAGCTAGATAGGGCGCTGTATCAAATGCTGTATATCATTATTGTGATATGATATCCCTTATTGTTGAATATCACCAAGTGGAGGATGTGTGGGGTCCGCCGAACATAATATAATTCTGTCCTTTTAGCGCTTTGTGGCTTCAGGGAATATAATCTTTCTATGCACAACTTCAAATCATACAACGTAAAAAGTCAACTATTGTCACATTACATGTAAAATTGTTTTCACAATTTACAGGTATGCTTTTAAAACAAAGTCCAATTCTGGTGTGTGTACTCTCTCTGCATATTAAGCATATTGTAAATCTTTTCAATTAGGGTCTGTTGTTGGGAGTCATCTAGATTGTCGTTGTTGTTGTTGTTGTTGTTGTTGTTGTTGTTGTTCACTTCTTGCGCTGTTGTTCGAGAGTTGTAGGCCACCGTCGTATTGTGTACAGATCGTTGTATTTGGTTTCGGCCAGCAAAAATCAACGTCATATTACAGTGGTAAATTGCAAATTCGGCATTGGATCGGTTCCGTGTTCGATCCTTGTTTTATTATTAAATTCTGAACAACTGTAGTGCTGTAAAATACATTGACAATGTCCTCAAACATAGTTCTTGAACTATTCGCCAGGTGACTAGTGATATTACAGTTACTGTATTAATTTATGGTTTCTCTAAATATACAAATATTTCACTTTTACCTACAAACATTCTGACTTTTCAAGGCCATGGCCCGTATCCATGAAATCGTTCTCATGCTCAAGCATCGATTTTGTAATAAAACCTAAACTCTTTGTCTTAAATTTGGCTTTAAGAATGATTTAATTCAGTAACAAGAAAGTTGGTTTGGGCACAGAACCCATGCTTTAGGATGAGAACGTTTTCATGAAAACGGGTCAAGAAATGTTCATTATGTTTCTGGCAAAAAATCTTTTTTTTTACTACAAACCCCAACGCAAAGAAAAAGGGATGTCAATAGCAGATGACCGTAATACACAGGTACCTGCACCTTCAAACTTTGGTAATAGATACAGTATACCAAAACTGAATTACACTACATGATACAGCTATTTCGTTGTAAATCATAATTGGATTAAACTACTCAGAAAGTAAGGAACGAAAACCCCTCAACTTATGATTAAAAAAAAAAAATAGAGTAGGTTTGGTTATGCCAAAATAAATAATGAGAAAAGTGTGTATTCCATCATGAACAATGCCACTACACAAAAGAGATAATTGTGGCGATTAAGGTTACGTCAAAACCTCGAAGACTAAACAATCTAAGCTTGCAGTATCTACCACCTTGTATTTTGAAAGATTAACGTAACACAACAGTGTTAAAACATAAATGTGATCCAAGATTGTAAACCTACAAATTTACATTAGATATTCTCAAAACAGTTCCCGTATTTGGACAGAGCAATCGCACGTTCAATGCTACGCACAATTGCCCACACCGAGACAGCTAAGATCGATAGAACTCCTTTAATACACTCCACCGAATCCAAGTTGATAATACAAGTCAATACGTACGGTTTACCTGACGTTATCCCCAGGCGCATACGAACTTGATGAATATTTACTAGTTCAGATTGCTGTCCCGTATTGTGTCAGTTTAAAACTTATTATTCCGAAACGTGTTTCATAGGAGGATCCACTATGGTACATATGTAGCTGTACATTCATATTCTCAGCACGTTTTATTTGACGTCATTCGGATGGATATGGAGCTCCTGATACAAAGTGTACTCGCAGTCAACACGTAACGCTGCTTTACCTGGTTCCTAATAGTAGTCATGCGTGTAAGACATGCATTATGTCATTTGTGTAATTTGTGTAATTTTTAACTGGAATTGGTGCCATATGCAAAACAGAGATAATGCATTATAAGCTTAATGTATTCACTGTCACTTCTATTGATATTCTCATTGCACAATATAACTTGATTTATACGTTCATGGAAAATGTGTGAAACTCCTATAAAGTGTTACTTGAATGTTCCAGCGTGGTCAGTAATGAATTTGTGTTTATTTATCAAATGAATGAATTCACCTATGACGGCAAATTTGATATGACAACACATGCATGTGCAGAATGTATTCATCTGATTTTAACTGCTTTTTAATTCTCGGATTAACTCATTAATATTAAAATTTTCGCTTCAAAACGTAATTTGCCTTCTTGGACACGTGGCAGTCATAACATGGCTTACTACGAATTGTTAATAGGTTTGATATAAACCAGGATCACTGAGTTTAAGCTGTGTAGCTCACTATTTCACAGTTCAACGGAGAAGCTTCAGACAGTCAGTAGGTCGTGTTTAGTTTATTTAAGTTACAGTGAAGTGTGTGAATCGTAATCCTGAATAATGATTGGATGTGATACTGACAAGTATCTATGTAGCATGTTTTCTAAACATTAGCCCGTGCAATTGTTCATGGAAACAATGAATTAAGTTGCCCTATCTTTAATACATTCACAGCCTTTGGTTAATTCTATTAGATATATTTGGACTATTAACCGCGGACGTACGGAAATGTGATTTCAAATGAAAGGAAGTCTATTTTGAACAGGTTCGTGGTCTGGATAATGATATATGTGGTTTCATACAGAAATTGTTTGGTAATGATGACAGGTGTTTGTGAGACCATTAAAGACGTAACCACTTTTTGACAAATATCTTGAAAAACTAACAGTGTTACACAAAAATGGATTTATCAAAAGTGACGGGATATTTTATTTTGTGGATAATGATGGTGGCGAAGATTCAAGGTAAGAAACACTTCAGTTTAGATGAATCTGTTGTGAGGTAGTTGCGCAATGATATCCTGTGTTGATTAAATGAGTAATTTTCACTGCAGATTACGAAAAATGAGTTTATTGTTCTAAAGCAGATCGCGTTACAAATTCGAAAAATGAAATTGCCTTTTTTAACATGTTGTTATTTAGATTAGTGTAACGTTAATACCACAAATGAACTCTGAATAAACGATGGTCATATGGTGCCGGTCAAATGTTAACTTTGGATTTCTATATTGACTATTTCCATGATGAACTATTGCCTATGTACTGCTTATTTCTAATGATTATTTCATGCCACAAGATGAACGGCTCTGCTAATGAACGTTCAATCCCCATTTATTGACGTTACACGAACCTTGTAAATTGGATATATAGTGGAACATTTTACGTTAATTCTTTTCTTTGTTCTTCTAATGACTTTTTTTTCGAAAATGAATTAAATCCATCCAATCCGTTCAATTTGAAGTGACTCCTTAAAGTATTGGTTGTCAATAGATTGCAATTATCTGCCTTTCAGGCAAACAGAATTTTGTAATCACTATTTGCATAAAAGGGTGGGGATCTCAAAGATCATTTAATATTGTTTGTTTATATGTTTCATAACAAATCGATCAAGTCTAATTGGTCCATACAATTCAATTTGAGGAGTACAATAGGTTAGTTTGTATTATAATCTAACATGTACTCATACCTCTTTGAAGCTATAAATCCAATGAAACAGAGAAGGAACTATATAATTTGTTCAACTCCATTTTAGTTAATACATATTGCCATAAAAAGAACGTAATTGTAGAGCCAATGTAGTCGTTTCACATTTTTTTTATTTTATAAATTCTTTTCGTTAAATTCTAATTACTTTAATGAATGCTTTTGAAGCAAACAAACGACAAAACATGCTGAAATTGGTCAACATGCTTGCTATTTCAATATAACTCGTTTCATTACTAAATATTACTCTAGATGGTTTCATTAAGATCATAGAGGTTCCACAACGAGTGATGGTTGGTTATCATGTTTATCTAACTCGAGTTAGTTAATTTTCAAATTGCATAAAGACATGAGGTTTACCGAGTGTCTTTTATAATATTAAAATTAACTTGGGATCCTTTCTCTTCCATAACGTTCATATTTTATCAGGAAAGCCATATGTTTCCCTTGGTAAAACACTATGTAGGCTTCCGATGGGGGTAAACAATTGACGTCACAATGGAAGATGACGTCGCAAAGCATTGTTACGTGACGTCATAAGTAAAAAAAAATGACCAATAAAATGACTTCCAGGATGTTACTCACTAGTGGGTAACCAAAAATGTTAACAAACTCCTCGCAGTTTTATCGTATAGTAGACATCACGACTACAACAGACAATTTACCAGTTGTCTACGATACCACTACAACAGACAATTTACCAGTTGTCTACGATACCACTACAATAGACAATTTACAAGTTGTCACCGATACCGTCACCGATACCACTACATCAGAAACCTATAGTGGTTATTGGAGAAATATGTTTCCCCAACGTCGTCCTTGTTCTGTTTTACATGTGTAATCCATTATACCCAATCTATGAATAATTTCTTTTTTAATTCAATTGTCTGAGAAAAAAAGCGATCACAGTGTTTTCATGGATCAAAATACTCAACTGTCATAGTATAAACGTAGGATTTTGTCCAACAACATAACTTTAATCAGTTCAAACAATTTCATTTGCTTTTCTCTACTCCCGTCAAAATTTGGGGATATGACCGAAAATGTTTGTTGATTGATAAGTTTGTTGTCTATTTTCTACCTAATTTATTCTGTGATCAGTAGACATAGAAGAAACAAAATATATATACATGAACAAGTTTATAACCAAAATCTTGGACCGATTACCATCGGCAGAATGCATCATATTTTGATATAACATGCTAACTAGCAATACGTTGCAATGATAGATAATGACTTGATGATACCAAGAGTCAAAATGGATTAAACATTTTCTTAATTGTTCCAAGATAATTATTGTGTAATTATAATATAAAAAGTACTAAAGAAATATATATGTTTCTAAAAAAATCTTTTGTGTTAATGGTTTTGTGAACAATGCTATATTTGCCAAAATGTTGTTTACCATATACAAGCCAAGAAGGATTATTTAGTGCTCGAAGTGAGGAAAACCTTCTTCATGGATATCCATTTAAAGCTAGCCTTTCTTCATATTTTTACTTCATAGATTTTCAAATTCTCTTTTTCTCTCCCTTTGTAAATTGAAATGTTTCCTTTGTTTACAATTTGAGAAATATGGACATATTGTAATATTGATTATAAAATCAAGAAGAAATATTGAAAACATGATATCATGACTAATAATATAAATGTGTTGATAAAGCGTCATGACTGTTCCAATCAATCCATGTATAGATCAGATTGTCGTCTGGTGCAGTGGATAGCGCACTTGCCTTTCACCAAGGCGGCCGGGGTTTGATTCCCCGATCGGACGTGAAAAGGTTGAGGTTACCTGCCCGACCACGTGGGTTTTCTCCGGGTACTCCGGTTTCCTCCCACACTAAGACCCCCACGTGGTAACATTCGGGTCAACAAGAGTGATTATTATAAGTTGAACTCACTTGTTTCATAACAATTGTAAAATAAATATAATTTGTATAATCAATGCGTGAAGTTTGTTTATTGTACAGGAGGTCCACCATCTGATCCAAGAGGTTATCGATGGAGTGAGTGGCAAGCATGTACCTCGAACTGTGCCGGTCCTAACATGCGATTCCGGATCTGTGAATATCAAAACAATAACGGGGTTTCACAGTGTACCCCTGGCGACGTCGTGTCAGGTAAACCAGAACATGATTGACATGTTAATTGGCAGATATCTAACATTCTCTCGATTGATGATGTTTGCAGTGTATACAATGCAACTATGTTTAATAGCAGCTCCCCTCGAGCATAGAAAAGAAACATCCTCTAAAGGCAATATGTGAAGACAAAGTCGCATGTACGCTATTAGCTATTTGCTTGGTTTCAGGGGAAACAAACTTTCAAATTACAAGGTTTATACTTGACCTCTGAAGATGACAGAGAAGCGACACCAGACTTCAAAGCTATCCAATTTTACTTTTACGCTGCCGCACGATCCCAGAGCCTTCGACTTGTTTGATGACATACTCCTGTAAATTTTTTCGCGTTAACATACTTCTGTAATTTTTACCGCCTGCGGAACCAATTGGGTTTCGAGCCTAACTGGAGATATATTATCAATGCATCTCCCCTTAAGATATATCTCGCAGAGACTATCCCATATAATACAATGATTTAAGAAAGAATCAATTTATAGATATCCTTGTATTATCGTGTCATATATAACAAGTGTAAGAAAAGGAAACCACTGGAAATTATAACTGCGCTAATTACTTTTCCGGCATTATCTTATCCATCGTTAGATATTTCACAATGCTTCAAATATCAGTTAACTGTTTCTAGACTTCAATATTAAAAATTAAATGTATGTGTATTCGTGTCGACTTTTGTTCCCATGATGCGAAGGTTCCTAGACTATTTCAGCAATGTTTGTTTATTTTTTGTTGGAAATAATTCATGCGTTGACATGGCTTTTTGTCAATTAATTATTAGTATTTAACGAAGGAAACGTTTCGTAACATCACCATCTTGGAAGTTTTTATTGAAAATGCCAAGAATAAAATTGGATATTATACATTCTGCTTTTAAAGTTTCAATTACTGTTTAATTGTGACTTTCATAGCATTTTAAAAAAGTACTCCCGTTAAAAACGGGACCTATATCATTGCGATACGTTTCCATTGATAATACTTTTATTATTCGTACGTATTAAGGAAGAAAATGATGATAACGTTTATATGTATCTTCAATTAAAATGGAAATGATGATCATTTATTTATCAATACAGGAACTTTTAATAAGATCCTCGAATGTAATGGAATAGAACATGCAGTGTAAATATGTCATATGTTACAAACTCTTACAAACTTAATATAGAGTTTACTCTTGGTTTTACAAACAGAGATCGACCCAAATGCTCCTGTTGACGCACCAACTACCACAACAGACACTGTACCACACTACGACATAACAACGACTGAAAATTTACCAGTTGTCACCGATACCACAACATCAGAAAATTTACCAGTTGTCACCGATACCACAACATCAGACAATTTACTATTTGTCACCGATACCACTACAACAGAAACTTTACCAGTTGTCGAAATCACGACTACAACCGACAGTTTGCCAGCTGTCGACACAATTACTACAACGGGAAACGAACCAGTTGTCGAAACAACGACCAGAAATGTACTTACTGTCGATACCTCTAGCACAACAGAAAATGTGCCAGGTTTTAGCACCACCTCTACAATAGAAAGTTCAACAACTGCGATTAACACAACAACCCTTTATAACTCTACGAATCAAAACACAAACTGTTCATGTGAGTGTAAAAATGCAGTAACGTGGTCAGTCGGTGGACTTAACCTAACGAACGAGGAGGCAAAGCAGCTAATAGCTGAATTAAGACAACAGTTAGCCGTGAATGTTTCAACCTTGTCCTCCACAATCAGGAAGAAAATAAGTGCAACAGATAACCGCGTGTCATCGGCTGCCATGGGGTACGTCGGCACGGTAGTGTTGGCGACGGTAGTGGTAGTTATCGTCGGCTGTGATCTTACTGTCCTTATTGATGGGCTGAGGATGTAGCCATTGTTACTATAGCAGGTTGCAAAACAAAGTTTTTTAGGTTTATCTTCTGCCAGTTAATATTTTGTAATTGTATCAAGACGCAAGGTTTACCAAGTTTCTTTACACCATTTAAAAATTCAAAAATAAGAATAAGACAGGATAAAAAGCAATCACGAAGTAAGGGACCTTTTTCTCCCAAAGCTTTTATACTATATCTAGAAAACTATATTTTTCTCTGAGGAATTCCTACTTCTTGTTCCCAATAGAAAAAGCAATTACAATGAATTATGACGTCACAATAGAAATCCCCGGTGTAAACATTGTACATGACGTCATATGATTACAAGATCGGTCATAGGGCATAACACACTAGAGGTTACCAAACTGTTCACCAATTCCCGGCCGATTTATCCAATAAGTTCGGAGTAAAGACATCGTTCATCGTTGTGAGAGAAAATATTATGATTATACCATTTGGATTTGATAATCATGTTACTGTCGCCATCATAATCGTCGTCCGAAAAGTGATATCATTTTATTTATTACCATAGATTTGAATATAACACACCACGAGGTAGCGAATTCGTCAATTGTTTATTTCTTAGTTTTGTCACGCAAAATGAAACCAGTATGAAAAGGAAGATATAGTTATGAATAATTTTGTGTTGTGTTGATAATACAAAACATGTTTATTATGAAATAGACGGTTTCTTGAACATAATGAGATAAACTTGAATGACTTAAGTTTTTTTTACGGGTTTTAGGTAATAAGCAAGAAATAGATTCCATCCCTGATGTGAGGTATGGATAAGTTCATTCAAACCCTCGGGATAAAATATTGAGTAGAAGACCCTCGTCAAAGCCTCGGGTATTCTGCTCAATATTTTATCCCTTGGGTTTGAATGACCATATCCATACCTCACATCAGGGATGGATTCTATTAATCTCACACCGGTAAAAGTGCGGATACTCCTGTCCAGGGTAAGATAATCTGTTTATCCTTTCACTAGCAAAAACAAGAATGCACTTGTGAGGGCTAACATATTTTACATAATGAATACCAGGAAATTTTCAAAAATTAAATAAATACCTGGCTGAAATAGTTTTTATCTGAGTCACTTGATGCGAATATTTGTCAAGAGGAAAATTCCCCAATATACAGTAATTATTGTTTATTATTGATTGGTAGGTCACGCATTACTACGCATTGAACGATTGAGATCCGAACGCATTGTAATGGGGTATAACTTTATAACAAGTACACGAATGAGCTACTATTTGGATGAATGGTGGAACACATGTCGAATAGATTCTAGTATTGGCAAATAGTGAATGAGTTGATACATCAATAGTAGTTTATGCTTTTTATTTGCATTTTGATACATTAAATAAACATATTTTTCGCTTTTTTCATTGCAACACTTTTATAACTGCGCTAATGGAAGTTTTAGAATATTCTATATTGAATGCATTGTGGACGCGCCGATTCCTGAATGCGCCGAATTGTTAAATCTAGAAAATACGCTTAATTTTAGTACGCTAAAATAAGCATATTTACAGCAACACTTTAGTTTGGATATGAAGCTCTAAATGGTATTATGTATGTAAAATGTATATAAGCTAACATTATTGCTAACTGTTAGTGCCTTTTGATGCAGTCAAGTTAGTGATGAACAATGTATTGTAGAGGGACCGTTACCACGTTGCAACAGGTTGTTCTAAAGCTGAATATCAACAATTTGACCGTTGCGTTACTGAATAATTAGCACACATAGGCTATGTCATCCAGTCACTACGTGTTGATAAAACCTGCATACTATGATTCGAATATTTTTGCCACCTTGTTTTTCTAGATAGGGAATTAACCAAGTCAGGAATTCAATTCGCCAAAATATACCGGTATTAACGAAACATTTCTCTTTTATTCAAGGCGAAAAAGGGCATATTAGGTTAATGGAAATCATCTTACGACACCACATACGTGAGAGAAAAAACCAATACCGTCAATATTTATTGTGTTTGTGTTTACTGTGTACGTACAGAAAACATCATTTTGTTAATTGAATATAAAGCTTTACCAAAATATCAATTCAATTGGTCTTCATATTTCCATTTCATGTATTTCATGAATAAAGTATTGTTGTCTCAACATTATACTCATTATACTTGTATTTCATATGGTGCTTACGCAAGATGTTGTATTTGGCTGGAACTCATTTGTTTTCTATATGTGCTATAGAAAGTGTCTTCTATCAAATCAAGAATAATTAGATTTTGCATTGCTTTTTTTCACGTGTTTTTATATACAAACCAAAACATTTATTCCGTTTAGATGATTTAGTCCAATTTTAGCATGACAGTAATATTTGTATCGTCTATTTATTATTGGCCTGAACTATGTATGAAACTGGTCTTTTTCTATTATTCTGATAATACATTTTTAAACTTTCATAAATTTCTTGTTATTGTCTTTTCGCATTGGCATAAAGGTTGGACTGAGCGTTGATGCTGTGGTATGTTTTGTCCATGTGCATAAACGCTGTGTCAAATTTTTTCCCCGCATATTGACACAGTTGCATATTTTGTCCTTGCGTATTGTATTTGGTACATTTAATTTCTATCCTTCTATGCTGACACTAGTTTACTTGTACTTCAGTATCAACACTGTTGTACCGTTTGTGTATTGTATTGAATCTATATAATATTTATTTCTTGTCGTTTTAGCTCTGGTGCAATTCATATACACCTAAATATATTGGCACTAGTGTATTTTGTCCTTCATATTGACGCTGTTGTATAAAGGGTTTGTTTATTTGTGTATTGACTCACATATGGTTTTGTTCATGAGTGAATTGACTCACATATGGTTTTGTTCATTTGTGTATTGAGTCACATATGGTTTTGTTCATTTGTGTATTGAGTCACATATGGTTCGTTTATTTGTGTATTGACTCACATATGCTTTGTTCATATGTGTATTGAGTCATATATGGTTTGTTTATTTGTGTATTGAGTCACATATGGTTTGATCATTCGTGTATTGACTCACATATGATTTGTTTATTTGTGTATTGACTCACATATGGTTTGTTCATTTTTGTATTGACTCACATATTTTTCGTTCATTTGTGTATTGACTCTGTTATATTTGTCCCTGTCGGTTTAACTTTGGTACAATTCACATTTTACCCCTCTACATCGGCACAAATGTATTTTGTCCTTTCATATTGTCGCTTCTGAATATATATTTCATTAATTTTCGTATTGACGCTTTATTTCATTTTGTCCTTGTGTTTTTTTAGCTTCTGGTACAACACATATTTATCAGTTTATATTGACACTAGTGTATTATGTATTTGCTTATTGATGCTTTACTATGTAATTTCCCTTTGCATTGTTTTCCACCGTTGCCTTTGACACTTAATTATTGTCAATGTGTTTGCCATGACGTAGGGATGTATATGTTGTTCGTCATTGTATTGATATCGTATTGTATCAGATATCGTTTTTCGGAAAAGTATCATCTTTTATTTACAATGGATCACATTTTATTTCATTAGCAATTGTAGCAGACATTCTGCTTTAAATAAATCATAAAAAACGGGAAACATAAATGAACCTCTCCTATTAACAGATCTCTATTTATAACAGATTGTTTAGCACTTAGAGTGGCTCCATCGATCATATGAATATATATGCATCCGGCTGTGATATTGGATGTATAGGAAATTAAATTAGATAAGCTCCAGACTGCCAATGACAATTATTTTGTTACAACAGTGCTACTATGATCATTTCCTCGATGTAATCAATACTTGTCTCCTAATTTATGATATTGATTGTACATTTAGGCATGGTTATTAAATATGAATTCAACAATCGGTAACAAGTAATAAAACAAAAACGAACAAAAAATACACGGTTCAACGTACAAACAGTTTTAACTATCACAGGCAGAACAGTATTCCACTTCAATATTAAAACAAAGATATTTCAGACAGCCATATATCATGACAAGTGACATTTAACACATAATCGACATGATGTGGTGTTCAGTTTGCTATTACTTAAGCATTGAACTGATTTTGTATGGTATGTATGATCGATTTGAATGACACAACTTTGCAAGCAAAGAACATAATGCGCCCACAATTCAGTATCAATACAATTGCGTATGATATGTCTATAGGGTGATTTAAGTTTAGCAATAGAACTCTGAGCTGAAATTTAGATTTGAAATTGTTTCAATTTTCCCCCGGAACAAATTTCGAGCATTAATAAATACAGTGAACACCGTAAATCCGACCTTGCCCTCCACGATGGAGTTATTTTTGGAAGTTATTTCGAACTTTTCTCTTTGCTCATTTTGTGAAGAAACCATGCGTGAATTTATTTGTTGATTATATGGGGACCTGACAACAGTCGGTAGATTCTATAACAGACTCGTTTTTTGACATGTCGTCAGAAACTGAGGAAACAGTGGATGCGAGACGCGTGAAACTGATAGCGTGAGTGATCTTGCGACGGAGCACAGGTTCGTTACAAATGTCTGAAATGTGTATGTGTGCTGTGACTCATATCGGTAGGTCTGTATCATATGTGTCAGTAGGTCTATAGAATATGTGTATTTCAGACATTTGTAACGAACCCCTGTTGATCAGTGCAGTGTAACAGACGATATTTCTGATAAATTGCATGAGCGTTAAAATTGTTTCCATTCCCAGCATTGGTGATTTCAACCGATGTCCATTTTGTACGATATTGCAGACCTTGGTCTTGTTTTCGTTGTAACAAAAGTGTTTTTTATTTTATTTTTTTTCGCACATAAATTTACAATGACATTGTCAAATCTCACAATGCCCAGCGATATTTCAGCAGCCGTCATGTTTATTTATATTGGATATTGTAGTTCCGGTCAGTTTTGTATTAATACGCTAAGAATTATGTCTCGTGATGCATGGTAATTAAAATCCCATCAACGACACAGCTTTCAAAGAGGCTATATAGTGACAATGTCATGCAAATGTAAATATAATTAAATAACTGATCGATAATCATTAATGCTATATTTGTCTGTTAGAGTTCTCGGAGCATTTTATGCAAAGCTGGTACTGTCTGTTATTGGAGCAGGTTGGGCTACAATACTTTAACAGTCCAACTCTTCGCGGTGTGGAAATGCACTTATTTTATCACATTGAGTCAATCAGAGCGAACATATCCACCCATGAGTACTTATTAATTATATTTTATATAGATATATACAATGTATAGTTTTAGAATCATTCCCAACGTGAACATTGCTACACTGCGAAAAATCTAAAGAGTCAAAAACGCGAACATTTCTACACTGAGACAAATCTAAAGAGTCAAAACGCGAACATTCTACACTGAGACAAATCAAAGAGACAAAACGCGAACATTTCTACACTGAGACAAATCCAAAGAGTCAAAACGCGAACATTCTACACTGAGACAAATCAAAGAGTCAAAACGCGAACATTTCTACACTGAGACAAATCCAAAGAGTCAAAACGTGAACATTTCTACACTGAGACAAATCTAAAGAGTCAAAACGTGAACATTTCTACACTGAGACAAATCTAAAGAGTCAAAACGTGAACATTTCTACACTGAGACAAATCTAAAGAGTCAAAACGTGAACATTTCTACACTGAGACAAATCTAAAGAGTCAAAACGTGAACATTTCTACACTGAGACAAATCTAAAGAGTCAAAACGTGAACATTTCTACACTGAGACAAATCTAAAGAGTCAAAACGTGAACATTTCTACACTGAGACAAATCTAAAGAGTCAAAACGTGAACATTTCTACACTGAGACAAATCTAAAGAGTCAAAACGTGAACATTTCTACACTGAGACAAATCTAAAGAGTCAAAACGTGAACATTTCTACACTGAGACAAATCTAAAGAGTCAAAACGTGAACATTTCTACACTGAGACAAATCTAAAGAGTCAAAACGTGAACATTTCTACACTGAGACAAATCTAAAGAGTCAAAACGTGAACATTTCTACACTGAGACAAATCTAAAGAGTCAAAACGTGAACATTTCTACACTGAGACAAATCTAAAGAGTCAAAACGTGAACATTTCTACACTGAGACAAATCTAAAGAGTCAAAACGTGAACATTTCTACACTGAGACAAATCTAAAGAGTCAAAACGTGAACATTTCTACACTGAGACAAATCTAAAGAGTCAAAACGTGAACATTTCTACACTGAGACAAATCTAAAGAGTCAAAACGTGAACATTTCTACACTGAGACAAATCTAAAGAGTCAAAACGTGAACATTTCTACACTGAGACAAATCTAAAGAGTCAAAACGTGAACATTTCTACACTGAGACAAATCTAAAGAGTCAAAACGTGAACATTTCTACACTGAGACAAATCTAAAGAGTCAAAACGTGAACATTTCTACACTGAGACAAATCTAAAGAGTCAAAACGTGAACTTTTCTACACTGAGACAAATCTAAAGAGTCAAAACGTGAACATTTCTACACTGAGACAAATCTAAAGAGTCAAAACGTGAACATTTCTACATTGAGACAAATCTAAAGAGTCAAAACGCGAACATTTCCACATGCCAAACATTCCAAACTTACACAACTTTTATTATCTTTACGTTTCATAGCGCTTTAATATTCCTTCATTTCTTTGGTGATCTGTATTAACTCCTGAATTGGATGGATGACGTCATATCGTGTTAGATACCGTCTGTGGTGTAGGACTCATGTGGGTTTCAAGAACACATTGTTTCGTCTTTTTTCAGCTCTATTTTTTTTTTTATCTTTGCGTGTCCGTTTGTTGTGTCCAGTATTGACTGTAAACCATGTCGTGTACCAACCTGACATGAATTATGTACAAACCAGATCAGTTTGGTACTTATCTCTGATAATTTGTAGATATAATTGTGTGAGTTGCATCCCAGGGGAACCAGAACAAAATTAATATTGGTACCTGGTATTCTGCTGGAACAAGCGATGAATTCTTTTTTTAATCAATTTTATTCATTGTATATACGCTTAATGTACATTTTGGGTCATCCAAGAGCGAAATTAATTTGATTGAACCCTTCACAATACTAGTAACATATCAATAGTTACCAACGACTACGAGCGATATTAATAAATGTACATAAATGATTAATAGGTAATCACCAGTACAAAGAAATGGATCGCTCCCTAATGAAATATATTCCTATATATGACGTTCAAGTCATAGCTTTTATAACACAGAAATTAGAATTATGTTTTGTTCGGTATGACTGCAATTTTCTACAAACAAATGATGACACACGATCGCAGACAAAATTTCAAATCCCTGTTATTTAACACGCTGCACGTAGGACAATGCAGTGACTATCCCATTGGTGTGGCCTTGTCTCAACTTCACGTTTTTTTTTCGCAAAGGAGCAACACAGTTTTATTTATACTGTGTACGAATATGTGTTCTGTAAATATAGTGACAACAACTGCGGAATATTCTTTTTAATCTTCTGGTCGACGTCATTGGTTGATAGGATATTAAACTCCATTAAACCAATCGCATGGAGAACAAACTATTCAGCCAAAATTTCTCTCGAAGGCTCTCCCGTACAAAGCATTTATATATTAGAAATGAAAAGAGTTTGCTTGCTTTGTATATTTTGATATTGCATTTGATATAGTTTGGCGAAAACGTTTACTCTTTTATGACAGCAAGGAGTAAAATTGAAAATATATTCTTTAAAATAACCAATCGAATGTATAATTGGATTTTCTAACTTCTTATCCTGAGAACGTTGACATTCTAAGAAACATAGGGCAAAGAGATAGTCAAAGCAAATATACTCCTATTTATGCATAAACGGTTTGCTTGATCTCCTGATTAATAAACATTTTGAACTAGTAACCTCGCTGAACAAGTACTAGTATATGAATATTGTGACAAGTCAAAATATATCTAAATCAAACACAAATTCCATTCTGCATCTTTAAAACCCTCTGTTTTAAGTTTATCCAACAGTCGATACCTATCATGGAAATAAAATATTCTGAGCAAGCTCTTACATTCTGAATCAACCGCAACACATAAACACCGAAGCTAGGGGAAGTAGGGATGTTACTATCAAGGAGGTGAAGCCGACAGTCATGGAGACTATTTGCATGGAGATGAACCTCTAAACGCCGGGACACAGCCTTCTCCAAGATCTTAGACAGAAAAGGCAGATTTTAAACTGAGCGGTAGTTTTTCAACTCCTCCTTGTCCATTCTAGGCTTCTTTAACAATGGTCTGACATGTGCCTTCTTGAAACATGATAGAACCTTTGACTCAGCCAATGATTTGTTCATGATTGAGGTAATCAAAGGAAGCAGTGCTAATACATTGCTTTAATAGGTCTGTAGGCAGTGGATCAAGCTCACAGGACTTTGATTGCGAGGTCATGATAATGTTGCGCAACTCGTCCTGGGTTGTTGGTGAGAGCTTTGCCAATGGTTCCCCATCAAATGCAATGTCAGCAGTCATGACAGAGATGTCAATGTCAGCAGAGGTGTTAACTTCGGTAATATTTTTCCTGATTTAGCTGGTGTTATTCAGAAAGTAATCACTGAACTTGCTTGCTAAGTCTTTTTCAGAATTACAGCTTGGTAGGATAATTTCATCTTTCTGTCCCATTAGGTTTTTGGTGAGTCTATAAAGCTGTCTATTATCCTTGCCCCATTCTTTGATTCTTTCCGAATAATAAGCCTTCTTTGACTGAAAGAGTAGTGAACCAACTAGCCGACATTGCTCTATACATCTGTTGGTGAACGGTTAATTTGGTCCGTTGCCACTGTCTCTCTGCTTTTCTACGGTTCTGTTTTTCTACGCGTAGATTTTCATTATACCACGGGCATTTGGTCTCACAGTTATCACCTTAGTTTGCAGAGGTGCGTGTTTCTCTATAAGGGCTTCTATACCAGATGTGTATGCTTCAACAAGATCATCAACCTCGCCTTCAGTAGATTGAAGGGCGGAAAAGGGTGAATGTCATTGCTGAAATCTGGTATTGAAATTTCGCGGAATTTCCGGAAGTTCACCTCTTTCCTTGCACGAGCTGGCTTACTACAATTCAGTGTTGTGTGGACAGCAAGATGATCACCGGATTGGTT
Source organism: Mizuhopecten yessoensis (assembly GCF_002113885.1). Taxonomy (NCBI): domain Eukaryota; kingdom Metazoa; phylum Mollusca; class Bivalvia; order Pectinida; family Pectinidae; genus Mizuhopecten; species Mizuhopecten yessoensis. The sequence continues at coordinate 38,184 of NW_018403368.1, read as the reverse complement.
CCCCTTTACATCACTTAGACATGGATCAATCACTAAAATAGCTCCATGAATGACTGAGTTAACTTCCCTCGTTATGACCACATCCAGTGTGTGGCCATGGGTGTGTGCACATGCTGAATCAGACCCCTGGGATCTAGTAGACCAGAGAACTGGCGAGCATCAACATTAGATAGATCGTCTAAGTGGAAATTTAGATCACCCGTGATAATAATCTCTTGTGGTACAACAACTTGGTGGTCTAAAAAGGTAGACCATTCATCAACAAACACTGTATTTCGGAAAGCATTCTGTTTAGATGGAGGAGGCCTGTAAATGATACACAATCTAAATTGTTTATCACCAGCAATGACAGAACAAGTCATGTGTTAAAAGTGTTATGTATACATCATCATGGCTGGAAGAGAGATGTCTCACACTTGGGCCTTTCTTAAACAGAAAAGCCACCCTACTACCACGTTTGCCGAGTCTAGCATTGTGGTGGAATTCATAGCCTGTTGGTATTAGCTCAGCTAGGATCTGGTCATCGATATCTGAACCTAACCAGGTTTCTGTCAATGCAAGAATGTCAATGTCCTGAGATGTTACAAAATCCCCGATGGACAATGACTTATTCTTCACTGAGCGACAGTTTAAGGACACTAAATTAAGAGGAATAACTGACTTACAGTGACCAGCTGTTGTTGGCTTGATGACATGTAAATTCTCGAACGATACTGATGATGTCGGAATCCATGTGGAAGTATCGTTACGAGAATGCACAATAGTGTCGATGCCCGATACTTCTGTAGGTGCAGTGTGGCCCTGCAAGAAAGAGTGCGAGACAGACAGAAAATGTGTAGTGACCAAATGGATGAGGTTATCAGTGTTCAAGCCCGAGTGGGTAAAACCACTGGTTCCGTTTGATTTAACACCGAGAACACTTGGTATTCGCCTAACAGCACCCTTTCCTGCCCGTGTCCCACGTCTAGTGCGCAAGTTTTTCTCCCAATTTGAGTCCTTGAAATCCTCTAAAAGATGTGTTGTAATATTATGACTCACTGGTCTAAGTGTTAGGAGAACAGATCTACTATATTTAAACATACATGAATGTACAGTCTCTAGTATTTACAACATAAACGAAAACAAGAACAAACACAAATTGTAGTACAACAGTACAAAATGTCAAGAACATATCTACCAAATTTCTGATTCTGTTGCCGATACTGAAAGAGGACTTACTCAAATTGCAAATGGCATCAGAAAATTACTACAAACGGCATCAGAAAATTTTAGTCAGATCTTAGAGTAATAACGTTACTATTCTGAACTGTTATCAAGAATCATTAATTCAAAATATAATACTGATATTGATCTTAAGTACTATAAATTATTTGCATTTATGCTGCAGGCCTGCTGGTGGTCCCACTTTTAATTTGTGCCTCTTAAATTAACGGGAGATGACACATTTGTGACGAGATGTCTCTTACAAATCAAAATATGACTGTGCACAAAATTTGTCCTTAATTATTTTTTTTTGATATATTAACTTTCCAGAAGAAAAACAATCATGTTTTACGAGCAGTAGATCGCGTTTATATAAGCAAGAATGAACAAAAGCCGAGAGAGGATACCGAGATGGTTTAGATATATGGGGCAAAAATTGACGGTAAAACAAAGATGGCGTCTATCCAAGCCCAGATTTTTTTGATTTAAAAAATAAATAAAAAAAATACCACAATGATAATTACAGTTTTTGTAATATGTAATACCTACTGTCTGTTGGAAAATCTTGCCAGATAACTAAACCAAGCAGTTGTTTACCCGGGACTCACTCATTCTCACAATTCCATTCTCATTATATTTTCTTTTGGTTTTTGATGTGTTTTTCATAAAGTATGTTCCAAAATTATTAATAACCATATTTTATCGCCGCTCGCCTTTCGTGGGAAAGAAAGCTGCCATAACAAAGAACAAAAAACGTCTGATAAAAGAAACCTTTTGGAGGAAAAGATGTTCAAGATTGATCAAAAGATCTTTTGAATACTTAAAATTCCTCATTCCAGTAGTTCAACCTCATGAGTATAGAGCGTCACAATACGACCTAAATACGACATGATTTAATGAAAATAAGAAGGGTAGTAAGACTCTATGAACTGATATGACAACTAGAGGGGCCAGTAATAAAACAAGAAAGAAATTCAGTTAAGCGGAAAAGGGGGATTATAAAGCCCTTTTAAATGGTGAAAAGGACTAGAAGCATTAAGGGTCATTTACGGCCTCATCGGGGATTTAAAAATAGTTTTAATCTGGAATAAATAAAGTACATAATTATGGAATTTTAGATTATTCAACAACTGGTTTAGGACATATGGCATTACAAAGAGAGACTTAAACCCGCATTTTCATACTAAAATGAAAAGCCTCCGCATGCACCAACCAAATAAATGTTTGACAAGCTTAAACATTGTCATACAAGTGTTCATTCGTAGAAAGGAATTTCCGAAAACACCACATTTTGGCTATGTCTGCATAGCAACACCATCTTGTTGCTATGACAGAGCATCTACGCATGCGCGTTGAACAAAATCTGCACCAAGAGAGATAGCCTAAATTTACCGACATGATGTTTATAGCAGAAATTGGTAATACATTCAAGTAAGTATTTTCATTTTTGATGAGGCCAAAAATTACCCATAATGCCCCACGTCCTTCACAGCAGTGTGCTACAACTGCTTATTTTTTACGCGTACCCATGTTAACTACCAGAATCATATCAAACTACAAAGTTTTTACGAATCTCACAGACTGATATACTTCCAGCAGAGTCAAACACCTATTCCGTCTAGCAATCTTCCAACAAAACGACACAAGCACCATATGAAATATTGTGTAGAGTAATGTCCATAAAATACTTTAATACAAACCATACAGCTTTATTGATAACAAATCATGAGTAGAGATTATCTTGGAACGGCATCGATGAAAATACATACATAATTAATCGTCAAACTATAAACGCTGTTCCCAAGTATAATATATTCCTGCGAGTAATTAAGTACTCAACCAGCCGATTATTCCCTGCCACAGGGAGCTTAATAATGAATTGGCAATATCGGTGACATCAAACCCTTAAACAATTATCACAGTCGATCGTGCACGAAATTCAAAGATAGTTATACAAGATACCGTAGAGATAACCTTAAATGATTAAGCGATATATACTTTAGATGTTTTCTTTCATAAAAGGGCAGCACATATATGACGGGTGCTAAGCACGCTCTGTGGTACATGCTGTGAAACGGGAATACTACACATTATTTGTTATCAGGACAGCCCACGTGTTTCAATTCTTGATTATCCAGCCATTCTACTCTCGATTTTTAACAATTTAGCGTTGTACACATTTTTTGCAGAGACTAATTCACTAAAATAAATTATGTATGAAAGATCATTCAGGGACGTCTGGTGTACAAATGGAGTGTAAATTGAATCGTTATTAGCTGCAAAACCGTGTAACATGAACCGGAGAATTTATTTCTCAGAGTCAACAGGTTCAATATCCTCTGCAGAATCAGTTATACAAAGGGACAAACTGCAACTGACATCTGCAGTGTATGAAAACATAGTCTTAGCACTACTACTAATGTACGATTGCACGACTACGCGCTCGAAAAATAGTTCTTTAAAAATCATAATTGAAAACGTAATCTAGCACTGTTTAATCAATTTCAAATATTATTTATTTTCTTAACAAATTGAAAACAAATGAACCAGATATGATACTAGTTTTTTTTTCTATTTTGTTCGGAAAACAACACGTATAAGTCATTAATCAATAATAACGGAAAACGTTCAATTGTAATTAAAAAAACATCAATGCGTATTGCATTGATATTATATATTATAGATTGTGTATATTGATCATTATTATATGTTTATATTATTCCCGACAAGAGATTGGCCAGGAGTGCATCACGTGTCCACCGATAAAAACCGATAATGACTTGGAGCGCGTGCTTTTTGTTGAAGGACTGGGTGTTTCTAAAAATAGAATTATGACGTGTCTCCAAACAATGCACCGTCCCACTTTCGAAGCTTTTTTGTTATGGTATTTTTTCAGATTGCTTACATTACTGTTTTGTAAAATAATAAAACAATTGTAGCCTTTAACTTCGGTCAATTCCTGGATTTATCGACCCGAGAAAAGAAATATTGACCTCGGACTGCGGCCTCGGTCAATATATCTTTACTCGGGTTGATAAATCCAGGTACCGACCTCAGCCAAAGGCTATAATTGAATAGTATACTTGCCAGCGGATTAAACGAGAGGTAAACACATATTGATTTGTTCTTCAATGTTTTGAAGACTTTACCACCGTACAAGCATTTGTTCTCCTTGAACCAAGACTTTTCCTATGCCATAATTTGCCTTTGGTGAACAAAACTAATAAATCAAAACAACTTAAATTTACCGAGAATATATCCGAGATACAGCTATAAACAAACAAAGCCGAACACGATCCGGACACGTATCTTGTTTCACAGACGATTTGATCAGAACAACCTTGATGTTTTGTTAATTTCAGATTGGGAACAACACAACAGGAGACATTTGAGCACATCAGGGAAACAAGATGTTTTATCATGACGTCAAGTGATTTGTCTAATTCAATCAAATATTAACTAGATTTTAAACTTACGCATAGTACTGAAAATGTTGTGCATTGTTGAATTAGCGACTGAACCCTTCTGCAATAGGCATAAACTTAACACTGCCGGAAATATAAAACAGTATGCAGTCCTATCCAGGGCTTACTACCGGAAAGGTTTTAATCTACACTGTATCGTCGTAATTATTTCCCGATTTCCAACTATGAGATGCAAGTGTCTATCTAGACTTAAGGCGTGTACATGATGCCTTTGAGAGTTTGTTTCATATGTTTGTCCTAAATTTGATTCGACACACCGTGAATGGTTATAAATTTGGTTCAGAAGCCTTTACCATACCGAAGCATTCGCTCAGTGAGTATTTTAATGGCGGTTTATGCTGACTTCTTTTTTAGTTTTGATGTCTCTTCGATTCATGTTATTGTATTGTCGAATCAACATTGAGTTCTGATGGTCACCATCTTCATCTCATAGGATAAAGTGTTCATTGTGATGTTGTTGTCACTACCCGCAATCCTGATGTGAGGACGTGATATTTCGTGATACTAAACAGTTAGCATGGCGGATAACAGTTTTATCAACACTTATCCTCTTGGTTGTGTTGGTGTCCTCATTTACTGACATTTATATAGGAACCCTAGCGGACCACTAGACTAGTTTTGTATTGTACATTTCGTGTTTAAAAATAACACAATTTGTTGACTCTTCGTTTGTATGTATATTCAGACTGTAAATTTATACACATATACAGTCAACCCTGTATTAAGAGGCCACCCAACGGACCGGCAGAAATTAGTCGCTTAAAACAGGTGGCTGATGAAACCAGGCTCACCCGAAAATCACAACCAAGTTTTCATACATCCACGGGTTATAATGACATTTTCCCGGCAATATAGCCTGTTAGGTTATTTTGAATGTTTACCTCTTCATCAACAGGGGTACGATTTCATACTTGAATATAAATGCATAATCACTAAAATACAATAGCAGACAGCCACCAGTACTGAAATCTACATGTAGATTTTCTTTTAACGAAAATCTGCATTGCGATGTATTCTGATCTATGTGGTTCACATAATTTTCTAATGAAATGATATATCAGTATTTAGTTAATTCATCACTTCTAAATAAATCACTCAATAAATCTAGAACTTTGCAAGAATCTTTGAGCTTTCAACTTAGCGTAACGGTTTATTCACAGCACCCATGCAATTATGATGTAGTATGCAATAAGGCAAATGTCTCAACATTGATTTATATCAGATCAAACAAACGTTGATTGATTGCAGATATTGATTTCAAACGATAGGAAATAATGTAGTCATGATGCAGAAAATTTGATATTCATTGCAGATCGCGGATTACGCACATGATTATAATGTATCATAGAGACAAAGTAATCACGTAAAATATTCTTTTACATATATATGATAAGTTTCTTTGAACGCCAACAGTAATTGAAAATTTACTTTGCGAGCTTTCGGAAACGGCTCTAGATCTTCCTTTGTCAGTCAAAGAATGCTAATGACATGTATTCATACCAAATTGATGAATCTCATTCCCAGTCAATGCAACACAAACTAATTAATTTGCCTACGTCCTTTAATGTTTGAGCATACTTTTGCATATTATGTTTAAAGTTAAGGGTACCATTGCAACATTTATTATCGCAAAGAAGAGTTCAGCTTGGAGCATATTGGCTTGGAGTATTCTCCCTTAATATGAAGCAACTAAAGGAATTTTCCTAGCTTAGAGCACGGAATTAGATTGTTATCTAAGTCCGTGCTAAGAGTAATTTATGGTGTCAAATAATGTATTCTTTCAATTTTTGAGGCACAAACAAAGAACTCTCATTTTGATGCTGAATAGCAACATCAATAAAGCGCAGGCTTTGCAATATCAATAATTTGAGTCCAAACATTCAAAACCGAACACACCCACACACACACAAATACACAGGTAATTGCGCCTTTAAAATTTGGTAATAGAAATAGCAACCCAAACATTAATTATACCGCGTCCTACAGCTGTTTTGTCCCTCTAGCACCCATCGGAGATGCTAAAAGCCAAAATGTTGAAAATCCAACTGGTCTTAACTACTGTTTGAACAGAATGGCAGGTGCATAAAAACCCTTAATCATCAATTTAAAAATTCCAGCTAAAACAAATAGTTCACATAGGTAACAATGGTATTACTATAGTTTAACGTGTCAGTACCCTTTACCTTACATTCAAAAAATGTATGCTCAGGGAAAGGTGAGTAAAGTCGACCTAGTGTTATTTCGTGTTTGTTTTGTTTTTCTTCAACATCATTATTCGTATCCTTTATGTTGTAGACAACGACAGAAAAAAATAAAGACGAAGTCATAATTAAATGTTTAAAGGCAAAAGCATGCATGTTGTAATGAGGCGCTTTAAAAAAAACTCCATACTGTTTTAATCACAAAAAAAGGTATATAAATTCTACACCTTTGTTCGGTTCAGAGAAAAAATCCAATATATTTCTTTAACATGTTCTTATCTTTTATTTAACCTTTCCCTTTAAATAGAACACCAGGCAAGGTTTATCCAAACGTAAAATAGTTGTATACCACGTCATCTGTTCCCTTTACAACACTCCTTAACGTTTATGGTTCGATGAACAGAATAATTGGGACCAGATCAAAGACAATAGTACAACAACCGCCAAGTCGAGGACATCGTTTATTTTAAGAAAAGACATTGATACATTGATTGATTTGGATGATTAAGGTCCGTGTTCTAGATATTAACCCGGACGAAACCCTTAAAGATCACCGCACCACTGCCTAAATCTTCAAATTGTGCATTGGAAACGTATTATTTCGTCGGCATGACTATACATTTGATAAATCCGTTCTGAAAAGAAGAAAAAAACATGCCTTAAAGGAATAAATAATAAGCATGAAATAAAGATATAATCCAATCGATAGCAGTACTCTGAGTGTAGACAGGGCCAGACCAGTATTCGATCCCTAGATTCAAACTATTAAATGTTACTCTAACCTACTGGGTTATGTACATGCATTTTAGTCAACGGCAGAAATGTGTTCCAGTAAAGCTACATGTACATACAGTTATATCCAAATCAAACTTAAGTGAAGCATACTGTATCTACGACAAACCAAAGTGGGATCTTTAAAATAATTTGCTTTTAATGTGACAGGGATCTTGAACTTTAGTTCAGACGTTGTTGACATGAGGATGCAGACGGAGAGTATTTCTGTCATGATTACATCCATAATAAATTATTTCTGAAAAGAACACCTTGCTTCGGTAGCCCAGTGGTTAAGCCGTATAACCGTATACGATCACTAGCCCTCCACCGCTTGGTCGCAGGTCCGAGCCCTGTGTGCGGCAGTCGCCAGGTACTGTCCGCAAGTAGTTGGGTTTTCTTCGGGCTCTCAGGTTTTCCACCACAACCAAAACCTGGCACGTTCTTAAATGATCATAGCTGTTAATAAGACGTAAAGCACATACAAACAAAACGTCATGTCTTGTGGTTTTATATGGAAAAATAATAAATAAACAGAACAAAAATTTCACCCAGTGTTCTGAGTGTGAAATTGCAAAACAAAACAAAAACAGACCAGGATTTAAATCCTAGACCTATGATCCTTATAACATCGCTCTAACAACCCGAGCTACTTTGTCGATGCTAGAATCTCTGGCCCGTTCGCGCTAAATATATGTACATTTATATCCAAAAGAAAAATTGAGCAGCAGTTATTGTACTAAGGGAAAAAAAGGCTAACGTGGGAATTTCTAGTGTTTTGCCAGCAGCGCGATAAGGATACTTAACATTATTCTGAATATTAACCTCTTCTTATCTGCCTCAAATTATCAAACGACAGGTATTTTTAACGAAAACATGTTTTAAAATTGTTATGTTTGTTTAATAAATTGCTCGTACGTACGATGAATATTTATTAGATTTCCAGGCAAACTAGAAATATATGTTAATTTTGCCCTAAATCTATGTTCATTCCTGTAACAATAATGATTTAAGTGATGACGATAATTTTATCGCCAAAGTGTCTGATGATTTATTTGTTTGTTATTTGCATTCTGAAAAGATAGATGGTTGACTATCATTTATTGTCGAACATTTTACTTATTAAAAATGAATGCCCATTTATTCACGGTACTTGCAAAAGGCAATTCAAATCCATTATCTTAAAAGCCGAACTATTAAATATTAATGAATTACTCATTTTGACACCGTTGCCACAAATGCGATATATAAATTATTCAGAGTTTTGGATATTGGATAAAAAAATAATCTGGATATGCAAAACCACCTACTCAGACTCACTATCGGCACATACAATCTTTCTGGATTTAGGTACCCTACATACCATTTTCTTTCTACTTAAATGCCCCGAGTGTCAAGTAGCCACTGCATTTTTTTCTCAGTCGTCAAGCCGATTTTCCATAATATCTAACCCGAGTTATGAATAAAAGATTTTTCAATTTTCAATGGTATTAACGTAAAGCTGTGACATATAATTTTTGTTGTTTTTGCCATTATTTATTGCTCTTTCGACAGAATAATACGTTATAAATATGATCTAAATAAAGTAAGATTACAAAAATATGCATAAGGATAAAACTTTAAATATCGGTTGGTATGAAAAGACAACGAAAGAAAAACAAAAAAACTATCGAAATAAAAAAGTAAGACATGACAAAAAATCAAGAGCAAACCGAAGGCAGTATAAGGTAGTTCGTAAGAGAAAACTTGTACAAATAAATGACCAGTCTCAGCTGCTCGGGGATTGAGAAAACAAATAAACCATCTTTTACATGTATTGTGTTGTAAGTGTCAACTAGTGTGGGAACCCCTGGAGATTTTTGAGATTTGCTAAAGTATTTGCTACTAGGGGACACAAACGCGACCAAACAACTCTGCTGCAACCACTACAAACGCGACCAAACAACTCTGCTGCAACCACTGCAAGATTTGAGATATTTATACACTCTCTCTCTCTCTCTCTCTCTCTCTCTCTCTCTCTCTCTCTCTCTCTCTCTCTCTCTCTCTCTATATATATATATAACACAATTTTGGATTTGCGTTAGTATTTTCTTCTTGGGGACACACATCCGACCGAACAACTCTGCTGCACCGCCTGCAAGATTTGAGATCTTTATATTTTCTCTCTACCTTCTAACAACCTTTCCTAATACATTTTTCTTGTAGTAAGAGTCAACTAATGTAGGAAACCCCTGTAGAATTGGGGATTTGCTTTAGTATTCTCTTCTTGGGGACACACATCCGACCGAACAACTCTGTTGCACCGCCTGCAAGATTTGAGATCTTTATATTTTCTCTCTACCTTCTAACAACCTTTCCTAATAAATTTTTCTTGTAGTAAGAGTCAACTAATGTAGGAAACCCCTGTAGAATTGGGGATTTGCTTTAGTACCCTCTTAATGGGGACACAAATCCGACCAAAATAGATAATCAGGTCAGAGTGACAACTGTGCAATTACTAACGCAAGCCTATCATCATCATTGGTACTCCATGGGTTAAGTTCACTTACGCTCTCGGCATCCTGGAATATACCATGGCAAAATCGAAGGCGCGGAGTGCGCCACCTTGTTTATTAGACAAGAAGACTATTTTGACCCTTTCAATGTACATCAAAAGAATCTCGCGGTCGGTCGTGTTAACCTAAAATTGACCTTCTTTGAAGTTGGGTGTCGCTTATCTGTAGTCCTCAAAGGACATGTATCAGCCTAGATATTGGTCAGATTGTTTTACCCGAGACCAATAAAATACCTAGTCGCGTGCCTTCGATTTCGCTGCGACATATTACAAGGGTGCAGAGAGCATTAGTGAGCTTAAACCCTGGAGTATCGAGGATTGCCACTCATGTGATTTGCACATTCTAAAAGTTCTAAACAGAACAAAGTACAAAACAGGACAACATCCCAGCTTAAAGCTTGGAATACAAAATGAAGCTAGAGTTATGAGTAGCATCCAATAATCTTTATTCCGTTATTTATTTATTTATTATGTGCACCGTACTAACGCGATTATGGAGAACACAACTCTTTGATAGATATGTACAGATTAATCAATATACAGGCGGATTATCACTATGTGCTATCTAAGTATTAGTGTTTCATAATTAATGATTCTGTCGCAGTGCAGGTGCTTTTCACACACACACACCAGTCATCGCCGGGTTGGGGGAGGGATCTAAGGGATTTGGTCAAATATGTTTGGTGATTAGGTAGTAAATTTTGTTAAAACGATCCTAATGCTATCGGGGGTTCAGGGTTCGAAACCCAGTAAGACCTAGATGCATTCAATCCACGAAACACTAGTCTTTAGTACGGGGTTTCTTAATAATTACAGATTTATATAAACTAAAGGACGTTTACCGATATTGCCATCCAGGAATATCAATGCACAGCATCATAATGGTGTTTCATTTATTGGCTGTACAGACTATAGGCCTATGAAAAACAATAAAAATGAAAGATACCCAATGAAAACTCCTTTTGGCGGCTTCATTCTCTGTATAGAAGGGAGATTATTCCATGTCAACACAAACTAAGTTGAACATTAGTTTTCGATTTAACTGATGCAGTAGTGCCCTTTTACCTTAAGTTACCTTTGAGTAAATAACAACCGCAATAAGAGTAAACAGAAAAGAACAACAGACAAATGTTCATTATCTAAATTAGACAGGAAATAAAAGAAGAAGCGAAATGTGGTCAGAGCAGTTAAAATAAAATCGACCTGGTGGTACAACCGTAATCTACCTGCTAACAAAGTATTACATGCTTACTTCAGATATGGTGTTAGTTGAATGTGGGTCTTTGATAACTCAGACGCATTTTCCTTTAATTTTGAACATCTTTTGCTGAAAAAATTGCCTCATATCATAATAGTTTACTTTTCGAGTCTGCATACTATCACATCTCAGAAATTAACAAACGCCTCTGCTCTCTTATTATATAGGGTTCTTTTCCAAAACAAAAAAAGGCGATCGATGTTATAGAATAGTTGTGAACTTCTTACGAAAATCAATCGCGAACAGTTCGACAACGGCAAGGACAAAAGACACTGTGGATGGAATCATAAGCATGACTAAATTTGTGGTCGACTACTGTCTTTATTGAGTTCGGAGCAGACATATTAGGACCAACTGTTCATCTCTCTTGACCGACTTGTTTTCATATAAGGCTGTGTTTATCGAACAACATATCAAAAGCGGTAAGAAAGGCTGTGTGGAAAAGGTTGATCAAAGATCGTTTGAGTCCTTTAAAATCCACATTCAATTAATGCCGTTTTTTATGTATACGGTGTCAGGATACAGAGAATGGTGGTGTGGAAAATGGCTTGGATGAGCTACCAGCATAGCCAGCGACAAAACTTGTTTGCAAGGTTTCCTGTTTTGAAAACCAATACAAGCGAGTCTGATTCGCATTCTCATCGTATTATTAATTAGTATTCATAACATTTGGCATGGCTAGCTAGTAGTTAGCATTGAGAAAAAACGGATAATATATCAGTAGAGCTATGTTTGTAATCAAGTAGAAATGCAAATGTCATGTAGTTAAGTGCTCAAATACAAGGAACGCATAAATACAAAACTAGTATTTATCCTCCAGATAAGTTACGTGTGTTTAGTTTATGAATTAGGTCAATGAATACGGACTTGTTTCTATTTGTTTTCGATTTCAAGCTACTAATTCCATCATTATGATGGACCAAATATATTTTAAGCACTCTGAAATCCAATTCAGCATTCTCTACGTTTTGTCCATTGCATGCCGTGGTCTTCGAAGGAATCCTTCAAGGTCTTGAAATTCAAATTATATTCGATAGTAGAATATCTTGTTCCTTTGGACCCTTCATGAAAAACGCTCGTAGCTAGTTACATGTACATTATTGATAATATTTTGATCGCCAGTTACCACATGTCCCGCTTGACCCTACCTATGAAAAGAAACGGAACAACCCGAATGAACAGTTATTCGAAGGTCATCTTAATTCAAATTTTGTATCATTTGCTTGTGATGGAAATGTTTAAAATAAATGAAAGAAATAACTGGTGTATTTTTGTATTTCTTTGCTAACAATCTTGGTATTTACATGTTTTAATATTATGTGTTTGGAATGACTGTATTTAAAAATAGCTATAGTACATTTTAATTAGGAATTAAAGAAAATAATAACAGCAGAGAGTTGTGAAGCCGAGCTTGATGTCTTTTCCTTGTGTGTTGACTCTTTGCAAATTTCTGTTTCATATGTATATATTTCTTATATTTTGGTGGTGAGATGACGATTAATTAATGCCATACGTACGGAACCATTCCTCCTCCTCCAATATCATTAAACTTCCTAATTGTCATTCTAAACCCTGGTCAGCCATATTTCATTTAAGTTGGGCCATATTAATATTTAAAATTTAAAAAAAACACCAATTCAAACATTCCTTGTATTTGTGTTGTATTTATTTTACAACGTTACAAATATCAAAACATAAAGTCAAGTTTATCACAAACCTACAAATATAGGTGCAACATACTGATTTAACAATGAAATGTTCCAATTTGTCTTAGGCTAGTCTGTGATACTATCACTAAATACAAGCGTTCCGTGTAATTAGTAATGCAACAGTCGGACCAAACTTGATTGAGAAAAATAATGGAGGACCTATTGGGACCCTACCTGTCTATCCCTGGATGTTGAATTTAGGTCACAGCTTTTAAATAGTTCCAAAACCTAAATTCCACATCTGAGGGTTTGAATTTCCTTATCCCTATTCTCCGTTCTCCTACTCATGAATTCAGTATTTCAATGACATTGTAAATGCAACAATTGATAGAGTTAATTTTCTAGATACCATACAAATTTATCAACAACAAATTTGGAAAGAGCAGGAAAAAGTATGGTATGATTACTTTAAAACTAAAAGGGTTTTGAAAAAAATATTTTTTATTTTTTGAATTCCATGAAGGATGTCAGATGCTAACTGAGTTTTGGTGGTAGATATTCTGTCATTGACCAACTTCCGTGTCAATTTAATTATCTCACTATCATCTTAAAATATGTCACGTTTCAGAAGGTCAGCAGATACGCGTTATATCATATTGAACCTTTTGAACAAAAATGCCTCTGTATATTCTTGTGCACTCCCTACAAAAAGGTTTAGAGAAAGATAAAGTTCCATATTAAATTGAGATCATTGAGTACACTCGGCAAAGCAATGTGTTTGGCAACTTAAAAATCTTCCCCCTTAGATTGAGATTCCACTATCTCACCCCCATATTGGTGTTCCACATATCTTGCATACACAGAGGTTGTAGAAACAAGTTAACTCTTTGATCCAATTTATGTATTTAAGCAGGGCAAACCTCAAGAAACACATGACTGGTTTTTTTGCACGCTACATGTATAATGAATGAGGTGCTTGCGAAGAGAAATTTTCCGTGGGCGTCTGTAGATGTAGATATGTTAACGGCATAATATCACATGAAACAAATAATGTATTAATATGTTATCTAGCATCTGTTTCAAATATTAAATTTCAAGATGTCTGCAGTCTTTGAAATAACATCTTACAGCGGTAGACTCCCGTTAAACAACACATTTTGTTTCTGCTAAGTTACATTACATTAAATATATATCTACAATCATGAAAAGAACATAACTTAAGTAAATTCTAGTACGCGTATGTTTCAGTTTTTATCTTAACCCCTATGCAACTTTAGTAGACTCTACCATGCATTGATCTGGATGAGTCCATCATGGTCTACAGTGGTGGAAAGGTTAAAAAATCTTGAAACCGACATGATCTTAACAGATAATGAAATCTTTTAATAGCACTATCTTGCATTAAGTCTATAAGTTTAGCTTAAGCTCTGTGTACACAAGTATTTGAAAGTGTGTGTATAAATGTTTTATTTTCATCTCTTGTCCAAGACCTTTTTCCTTTAACTCATTCACCCCCTACATATTTAAACTGGACTTGCCCTGTCTTTGATTTGGTAAGGTTCAAATGTGACTTTAGGGGTGAATGGGTTAAAGGTGAACGGTTGGTTGGATTGAAAAAAACTCTTCATCATCCATGCACACGTCGTTGTCATCACACTGTTATATGACGCTGAATGAGCTATGACATTATTGACGTTGAAATGCACGTCAGGAATTTCGCCATTCAATTCAGCATTCCTGTGGCTTACGCGATCGGGAAACCTTTCCACAATTTTCAAATATTCTGATCCCTCTATAATGTCATTATATCACACACGGCACAGAGTATAGCAAAACATCAGTCTTAGATTTCCAGACACATGATGTTACTATCAGATGCTTGCTGTTCTCAGAATCAGAAGAAGAGTCCTCTCATTCTGCGACCCATTCCTTGTCGGTCATACATCACGTTGAATTTGTTCACAAACTGAAAATAGAGATATCAAAATATGAAATAATTCACTCGATCTATGATCCGTGATCATACATTTAACTATGAATAAATACTGTCTGCTTAAACTCTTTCACCCCTATATAACTAAAATACCCTCTACCATAAATTGATCTGGACTAGTCCATTACGGTCTACAGTGTTGAAAGGGTAAAATTACATTTAATGTATATACAGTTAATGCAGCACTAAGGCCCATTGACAATATACAAAAACTTTAATTATCACAATCATAATTTTTTCCATGGCTTAGAGTGTGAAAAGTACTAAATAACATTACTGCAATAATCTGTGTTACACTTTTATTACGTCTTTGCGTATTGCAGAGGTATCTTCTCTTGAGAGCAGGTATTGATTGTTACGTCATTGGTTTTGTGTGAGAAAATTACGTCGTTTCCCAAAAATTGATGGCGTTACTCTCACAAACAAATGACATAATACCTTCTCTGAAGGGAAGATAACTCTGCAATACGCAAAGACGGAATATGATATTATCAATAGTGTGCAGTAGAGGTCCTCCTAATTACCTGGTTGATGGTATTGCATCCTTTTGTAATTGTCCCAAGGTAGGCCATCAGACAAACATCGTTACATTGCTGAAAGGTATAATAGACATAATTTAATATCTATGTAGCTATCACAACTACCTAATGCCGGTATATAATCACAAGGGGAATTCCCAGAGGGAGCCTAGGGACTACCATAGTTAGATTATTAGTTCAACTTAAGTTTGAATTTTTTTTGTCTTCTTTACTCTGATCTGTTGAATTGTCAACAGTTATACATGCACCAAGTGGTAATTTTTCATGACAAGAATTCCACAGAATTATATTTCTTGCCTGCCCGCGCATTGACCATTATAATTAACAGTAATTAGTTTTGGAATGAGAGCAAAATACAGAAACTTAACATTTGTGATGACCTAACATTACTAGTGTTTCCTTATGATCAAACTCAAATCAAATTGAAATTGGAATTAGTTCATAGTTGATAAGACTGGGTTAAAATATTGGAAAGTTTAAATGATTTGGTTTTGATTTAGACTTTAGACAAAAATTCTCAGATCATATGCAGCTTCGATTCGAAGCAGGTACTGAGGAGCACTACAGGGTAGTTGGTGTAAAACTTGCAGTTTTTGAAAAACTTAGCTAAACCATAAATAAAGAACAACTTAAAAAGATGAGGTTGGTGAAAAAGAAACTAAACCAAGAAATCCCAAGCAAACAACCTAAAAGAATATCTATGGTGTCAGTTGGACAGGTATAGGACTTATTTATTAACTTTTTAGTTCTATAGGATCTTACATGAGTTTCCATTTCATATGAGATTTATGAAACAAGTATAAGAATTTTTCAATTTAACAAGCCTCTTGCGAACTAAAATGAAAAATTTGTGACGAGTTTCATGAATTTCATATGAAATGAAAACGAGTGTAAGATCCTTTTTATTACACAATGAAGATTTGTGGCATTTATTCGTGTAAATCGACAACTTTCACGCAACCTTGAAATGTAAAAAGCCGCCATTTTGACTTACAACCAATGGGCCAGGAAATATTGGGATACACTAAATGTTGAATGGAATACAATGAAGAAGTTGTAAAGAAACTATGGTCCAGGTTTGTATCGTGTAGCTATTACACTTTAGTCGAAACAGAGCTAAACGCAAAAAACTTTACACTGACGTCGCCACCAGTAAAGTGCCACCTATGTCTCGCCTCAGCAACATCCGTTGCAGGCAAGACAAACACTTCATACTGCTGTGTTTGACATGTACATTCAAAGTTAGGTTGACAATTTACCTAATTACTGAAATATTATTATGTAAAAAAGAAAGAACAAGCGAAATTTCTGATTGCCAGCAGCCAAACTGTCCTTACCAAGAAGCATGAAGAGGAATTCAGCATTTTCTAAGAGAAGGTAAAACCTAATTCATTCAATCAAGATTATGGACAGGAATCAGTGCATACAGATATTGTGGACAGGAACTAGTTGTTAAACTGTTTTCTTTTCAAAGCCTTGTGTTTTGGAAAATTAAGAATCTTCGTCCTATGTATGTAATTCCCCTATCCTACCCCAAAGGAGTTTAGAGATTCTATTAATCTATTTCAGAACTGACAGACCTTTCGAACATAAATCTGTTAGCGATTCATAGCTAAGATTCTTCCAAGTCTTACTTACATTGTAGAAGTCTGCCTTGAATCGATCAGTGTTAAGTACAGGAAGTCTATAACACAAACTGTACGCATCTCTCAGTATGTCATGGTTCTTTGGAACTTCTCCTGAAAAGTTTGAAATATCCAATGTTTAAAAACATCAATTATAAGAAACAAGAAGAATTGCATAATACATGTATTGTCAGACCCTATTTGTTGTTGGTGTCCAATTTACTACATTCTAAATAATTAAATAATTTCAATTTCTTTATTTTTATCGTTTACATATTGTTACATGATTATTCATGTGGGAGGGTGAAATATCATTGTCATGCTCAAGCATGTACTCTGTGCCTAAACAAAACTTTCTTGTAACTCCCTTCATCAACGTAAAGAAGTGAACCCTGGACATTGTAAGATTAATGAACAAGAGGCCCAGGAGCCTTAATAGCTCACCTGGAATATTTTTTTCAATTTAAAACCTGCTGAGTACCATACAGGTTTATCAAAGGAGTACAAGAAGTACAAGTAGCAAAAAGAACTACATGTAAATCTATTTCCCCTATTGGGTCGTAGGCCTCAGCCCCAACGGGGTCACACCCTCCATTTATACAAAATTTAGTCCATTTGCCTATAGATGATCTGTAACAAATTTGGTGTTAATCCCTCTATTCACACAGAAACGTAAAGTTTTTAAAAGATTTCTCTTTATTTCTCCTATCGGGCCCCATCCCTCTGGTCCCAACCCAAGGGGGAGCACACACTCTGTATAAAACTTTATACAAAATTGAATCCTCTTATCCCTTCACTGGTAAAAAGGAGAAAGATTTTAAATTTGTTCCTCTTTTCCCCCTATTTGGCCTCATATACACCCTTCTGCCAAAAGGGAGAGGGGGGGGGGGGGGGGGGGGGGGGGGCATAACCTCAGTTTATACAAATTGTGTCCTTTTACCCCAAGTCTAGTCCCGTTGGAATTTTTTACACTCGAAACACTCTTCTTGATTATATTTTGTTTATTTCATCTTTATTATTTTTCATAAAAGTCTTGCACGATATGGGGTTTTTTCCCGAAATGATATATGAAAGCTATAGACATGCTGGAAAAAGCAGTTCCAATACTTACAGATTTTGGTAGTGATATGGGGATCCTTGAAGTATTTTATCAAACTTTTCACTTTGTAAATATTTAGAATGTCCCACTCAAAGCACTGTTGGTGATTTTTGTTGCTCATTGATTTTCAATATTTTATTTTCTTAAAGCTATGCCAGGTATATTTTCTTTCAAAATGATATATCAACCCTATAAGGTTATAACCCAGGAGACACGGTGGTCTAGTGGTAGGACACCGCGCTCGTGACTGAAGGGTTGTGGGTTTGCGTCACGGCCTGCACTGTTGTTGCATCTTTGAGCAAGATACTTTACTCTGCTTGTTCCAGTCTACTTAGCTGTAAATGAGTATGTGGTTGGGCAGTGTTTGAATTTTAGAATGCTAGCTGTGAGCGCTGAAAAAGCAGCACTGGCTGTATGCTCCCCAGGGAGTTAAGAAAGATATTGGCTGGTTGCAAAGGCCCTACAACTACGGATAATAATTTGTGAACCGCTTTGAGACCCCCTAAAAACTAGTTTGTGATAAAGCGGTATATAAGAACCTCAAATTATTATTATTATATAATCATGGCGGAAATTTCCAATGCACTGTTACTATTTTTGGCAGTGGTACACGAATCCTTAAAAATTTCCACTGGCTCTAACGCAAAATCTTTTAGCCTTGAGCAGCAGGCAATGGGAATTATACACACCTGATACCAAGGATAAAACACTTTTGTACTATCCTGTGAGACTCACCTGATACCAAGGATAAAACACTGTTGTACTATATCCTGTGAGACTCACCTGCCTGTACAGCTTTAATGTACTCAAGGATTGTTGTACTATTTTGTGAGACTCACCTGCCTGTACAGCTTTAATGTACTCAAGCTGTGTTGTACCATCCTGTGCGACTCACCTGCCTGTACAGCTTTAATGTACTCAAGGATCAGCTTAACACGACTGTGCAACATCTTAATGGAACTGTGCTGGGCTACCAGGTATTCTGCCACTGTTGATGTAGAAACATTTACACAATCAGTTTTCATAAAGGATACCACTCCATCAGTTCTACTTGTGGAGAACAGTTCTACTAAGAGTTTATTTTACTCATGTAAAAAGCCAATTCTATATAAGGCTATAACAGCATGTCCTAGCAACAGCTTGCAATTAGAGATGACACACACACACACACACTTACATATAAGTTTATTTTTGCCAAATCAGAAGATTTTGATTCAAAATACTCTTATTGGTTCATACTATTCACACAGTCAATCGTCAGATTAAGTCAGGGTTTTTTTAATTTCTGTTGTTCTGTTTGAATTTATTTTAAATATTTTATGGCAAGACAGTTTCAAATTACTTACTTACTTTAGACTGATATCTCCAATATTGCAAATATTTGCAATTTTCACAAACTTGTCCTCAAATAATCTGCCTTAGCAAACATGCACAATTACAGCGACTGACAGACTGACAGACAGTTGCAAATCTATAGTGCCTTCCAGTAAACTGAGAAATACTTAACTCAGCATACCTCCTAACCAATGCTGAAAGGATTTTGGCCATTTTTTTTCCACATTTTGTAAAAATAAGCGAAACTTGTAAAATAAAAGTAGAAAAATCTGTGCCACAAACTGATGTTTCCAACAACCAGCTGAACCGAAAGCTCAGTAAAAATTGATTAATTTGGATAACTTGAAAATGTTTATCTCGGAAAAGAGCAAAAGATCTTTTATCCAGAATAAAATATATCTAAAAGTCAAGTTTCGTTCAAAGAGTTAAAACTGTAAAGGGAGGTAAGTCAGATTATTTTTTATTTTTCGCTTTTCTGTCTGTTTGAATTTTATTTAAATATTCTATGACCAGACAGTTTCAAATTAATTACTTTCAACTGTGATTTTTTATATTTCAAGTATTTGCAATTTTTCACAAACTTGTACCCAAATAATCTTCATTAGAAATTGTAAAATGACAGCAACTGACAGACTGGCAGACAGTTGCAAATCTATTTCTCCCTCCAGTTAACTGTGAAGCTCTTAACTCAGCCTACCTCCTTTCCAATGATTAAGCTCCCTGACTTACATAAAGCAGAATACATTATTAATTTTAAATACCATTTGAGCTGTCGCCAGCATCCATTGCTGTTACCCTGGCAACGTGATCAACACCTATTCTCTCAGCTTCCTCTGTAGCAAGTGTGTACTGTAATTCAACGAGGAGCATTGTTGCCTGAAATGAAAGAGAAATAAGATAATAGGGTACTGAGGTATTGTACAGATTTTTACAGCATGCTCTATAATAGAAGATATTAAATGATTTTTCATTACATGATCAATTTAACACAGTTTTATATTAATTAAGCAAACTTTTAGCTAACTGCAATGAAAACTGTGACAAGTTTCAAAAATATGAAACACAAATGAATTACCATCCTATAACCAAAACTTTGTGCATTTCTTTGCCTTATAAGAAATTTCCCTTGGATATCATCTAATCTAAATTTATTTTGCTATCCCAATTTTTTTTAAAATCATGGCATCCTATTTTTATCATGATAATACAAAATGAACACAGAAATACAAACCAGTATTTCAAAAAATATTCAAGAACATATAATACTGCAAAACTAAAACACTGGAAACAGATTTTATCAACATGACTATAGCATTGTTAAATGTTTTGTATAGAACTATAGGTTATGTGCTCGCAACTGTTGGTAATCAAAATCAGAAATATGTCATCTCTCTACCTGAACTCCGAGCACAAATGATTCAATCAAATTAATATAAGGAAGACCTTTCTACATAACTTTTACAACTGGGTGTCAAAAACTGTATATAAATATTTATATATATCCTGGCCAGGTGTTTCAGTCATGAGTATTGCTTTTTCATATGAATATTTCATGAGGGTTGATCGGAATCATATATATTTCAACCTTGACGTTTCAACCTGCCAAGATCTTTCAGAAGGTTTTTACTTACCTCATTGTTGATAAGATCTATCACAGATTCATAAATGCAGACAGGCAGCTAGAAAAAAAAAGAAAAAAAAGTTGTTTGTGTAAGTAACATATAATAATGCATTTTTTGTATTGTACATGTATATTATCGATTGCAGGGCACATTTCATGGTTAATTGTTAGTTCATGTACAGGCCAATCATGTTTTTTGCCATAATTTTTCTTGCAAACATTTCACATTATACAGATGTTTGACAATATACCAAGGAGACATACATATGTATAAAGAAATTGTTAAGAAAAAGGTTAAAGAGACCTTTAAATAAGTCGGCAGTAAAAGAGATGTCAAATGAAACAATTATATCATGATTTTACTGTACCAGTATATGTATTGTTTCATAACGGTATTTCAGTGAGATAGCACTTTAAAGTCGGCATCAAATCTGCACTATCACAAGGAGGCAAGAACACCAACATACCCTGTCTCCTGCATACGTACACACAAGCATGCATACACTTAAACACATAGAGGCACGTCCTTAAATGACCTTAGCTGTTAATAGGACGTTAAAAATAATTAAACCAAACCAATCATTATTAGCAACCTTTGCAAGCTTAAGTTAATTTGTGAAATACATGTACAACAATGTTTAAATTCTCCGTACGTTAGTTGTATATATGTCTACATTGATTTTCTAAGGACAGTTTGGGACCTTAAAAAGGCCCCTTTTCCTGAATAATTTCTGCTGGTTTTTTTTCCAAAAAATAATTGCAAAAACAACTTCATTTTTCCAAAATCTTGTGTTTTTGAGGGTGATATTTTCCTAAATCAACCTGCACAAGCTCTGTTGGAAGATATGTAGAAACTTTAGTGGTTTATAACTTACATCAGTTTGTCTGGAGAGAGGATTCATCTTCATTAATATAGGACTCTCATTGATCTGACACACCTGAAACATAAAACATAGACAATGGTTACAGATTATAATACTATAGTTATTCTGCAAAATTCGCAGGCACAATCACTGATAACTTGCTTTTTCTTTCAAGTCTGCTCATGGCCCGAGTTTCCTCTGGCCCTGACACCAGACTTAGGGGGGGCATGGGGCCATCGACCCCTCAAAACTGAAATTCTTTTAATTTTACATAGAATGGCCCGTCTTAATTTTGATATTGACTAAAAATGGCTGAAAATGGCACACTGCTCTCAAATTCCAGTATTTTCCCTGTAGTCTTGATCTGTGCATGGTCGCTTAGCACCGCAAATTACAGATTCAGTATTTGAAGGAAGGAATTTCTTACATGCTATTGGTATCATTATTTATTTGCAAGGATTTCATGACGTATATCTTTAAAACAATTACTAATTGATTAATTGGTAATATAAGGTTACAGTAACCAATGATTGAACTGATTATAAAAAATTCTACCAACTTACACCACTACAGGTCTACAATATTCAAATGAAGATTTTATCAATTATATAATTACATCTCCACATCATGTAATCTCTGACTCAAGGAAGGGGATTGGCTTCATACATTTATGACAAGTTACAGTTACAATGTACATTGTATTTCTCCCAAACTTCACAGCTGGTGTGCATGCATTCCCTTTTTTTGCTAGACAAAAATGAGAGCCCATCTTTACCTTACCAAGGAAAAGACATTTTACACACACAACTACACCAAATTAAATGTCATCATATCGTGTCATCCCTTAAGAGTATAACCAGGGTAGCATCTTCAATTTTGTACCACACTTCATGCACCCTTGATGATGATGCAGGTTATTTGGTTCATAATTGTTTTTTTATGGTAAGAACATGTTACAAATACCCCTGAGTGATGCAGACAGAGAAATCTTAACCCTTTGGTCTGTTTATCATTTATGCCCTATTAACAGCTATTGCCATTTAAAGATGAGCCAGGTTTTGGTGGTACGAGGAAAACCGAAGCATCTGGAGAAAACCCATCTACCTATAGCTAAATGGCCAGTACCTGGCAACTGCCCCATGTAAGCCTCAAACCCATAACCCAGTGGGGGAACCGGGAAGGCTAGTGCAACCCTTGGGATAAGATTTTTAAGTTTAGCACTCTACAAAGTCTTGTGCATAACTTCAAAATCTTACCCAGATCTGGCTGACATTTCTCTGTCTGCATCACACAGGAGTGATGATATATATATATTTATATATATACCGTATTCATTTATAGATTTCACACAAGTTTCTAACAGATATCAAAAGAATATACAATTACTTTGCTGGACATTTATTTTCGTAGAAAATCACCCGAAGGCTCCATTATTTATGTATTATGTATATACAGTACATTGTGTGTCATGACCTTGATGGAAGATTCAGAGATTAGCAGGTATGGTATGATAATTAAAAGAATCAGATAATCCTCAAGTTGATTCTAGCATGACCGCATGTTAAAATTCCTTAGCTCCATGCTTTGGTAATCATGTTCTTTATCCATTCAGTCACACTTCTAACCATTCAAGGTTATAATCCATTAGTTAGTACACAGTACTTGTGTGTCATGTTGCATCGACTGGAACATTGATTGCTAACAGTTCCATATCGAAATCAGCCAGTGAAGCAAAACATATTTAATTTTTCATTCTCTTAGCAGATGTCACAGGATTTTACAAACTGATTTCATGTCAGGCTAATATTTATTTTACATGAATATTTAGGTAGAGCTATTAAATTGTTCAAATCTACCTGGAGGCTAGTATTCCTAATACAAAATTTTACACCTTTGGAACTATTGATTTAAAAAAAACACTTTAGTCAGCTATAAGTAGACATGTGGCAATACACAGTCAACCAAAGCAAGATATTTACTAAACAAGAGGTCTAAAAGGCTTGTATCACATATCTGATATTTATAATTGTTAAATGGAAAAATAACATTAATGTTGTTTGAGTGAAAAAACTACATGTAAACCTGACTAATCAAGAGATTATAGACTGAGGTAATAATGGATTTTTATCATAATTTTAACCAAGAGGGCAAATATTGATAAATGTTATAGAAAGTTCAATTCTTCAGAAGCTGTTTTACATTTCATCACATATAATTTGAACCCTATAGACCTTGGATGCGGGTCATGATACCTAGCTAGCCTAGGCCTACTTTGACAGCCTTTCACCCAGCAAGCTGTACAGGCAAAACACCATTATCTTTTACATATCCTGTTGATTCAGTAATTTGTTTTCAGATATCAACACACTTGACCCTTATGCCATTAAACTCATCCTAGTTCTGCAGAGGAAGTCATTTCAAAATTTTATCACAAATACATATATGAATCTCCAAATCTTGAAAGTGGGTCAATTCTATTTATTCTGTTTAGAAATCGAAGTTGACATCAACATTGCTGCCTGCTTGGGATCAAACTTTTAACAAGAGGCCCAGAGGGCAGGAATCGCTCACCTATATATTTGAGCAATCATGGGGAAATATTCTCAATAAAAGTGTTTTGCAAATATTTCAATATATTGAGTCTCCTTAATTGGCTTAAGAATGTCCTGACTAATTGAAACTTTATAGTATCCAAACATGCTACTGGTCAAATATCATCACCCAGGGCCTCCTTGTATTGCAGAAGAAGTTGGTTAAGGATATATACATATTTGACCCCTGTGACCTAGAAAGTAGGTACATGTACCTACTGGCCAAATATCATTGCCCTTGGACTCCTGGTTATTCAAAAGAGGTTGGTTGAAGGTTTTTAACACAGTTGACCTTGCAATCTTGAAAGTAGATAGAGGTAACTTATTTGAGGAAATGTATAGCACACTGTCCCAGGTATACATACCTGCTGGTCAAATATCCTTACTCTGGGCCTCCTAGTTATTCTGAAGAATTTTTTTAAAGTTTTTTTTTTTAATTTGACCCTTGTGATCTTGAAAGTAGATCAAGGTAATTTATTTTTAGGAAAGCTTATAGCACTTCATGCCAGGTACTTACTGGTCAAGTAACATTACTCTGTACCTCTTGGTCATTCAGAAGAAGTTGTTAATATGTTTTTACATTTTTGACCCCTGTGACCTACAAGGTACATTGTAGGTCAAGGTTGTTTATTTGAGGGAAGTCTAAAACATTCTATCCCAGCTGGTACCTACTGGCCAAATTGTATTACTCTGGGCTTTTTGGATATTCTGAAGAATGTGTGTTTTTTTTTTTTTTACATATTTCACCCCTGTGACATTGAAAGTGGGTCAAGGTCATCTATTTCAATAAACTTCATTGCACTCTGTCCCAGTTACCTATAGCTACTGGCCAAATTTCATTGCTTTAGGCCTCTTGCAATTGGTTATTCAGAAGATGTTTAACAGTTTTGAACACATTTGACCCATGTGATCTTGAAAGTAGGTCAAGGTTATTTATTTGTGTACACTCTATACAATTCATGACGGATGGACAGCGGACAACATACCATACCAGATGCTCAACTGGCACTTTATGCTAGGTGAGCTAAAAATGCAACACAAAACAAGACAAGAATTCCACGGAAGTGGATGTGTCGCCTGCGCAGGAAGCTGGGAGATTACGAAGAAATAGATACACTTTTCATTTCAAGAAATAATGTTAAAAGTAAGCAATAATCATAGATTATGTTTTTGGATGGCATCATTTTGTTATATAATCTGTTATTCTGGGAAGAATAAAGGAACTTGCTATGGATACTCATTGTCTCAATTCCACTCCAATATGGTGTCCACAAGCAAGACCAGAAAGAAAAGACACAGTATTATATGAATTATCTAGCTAAAAAGGCATATAGCTACATGTATTGTGACACTTAATACAACATTTTATGTAATTAGCACTCATAAGCAAGGGGTTCTCAGTCCTGAGACAGGGGTAAAATGCGGGTCAAGCTTATACCTGAATCTGACCGTTTGTACAGTACATGCAAGTTCTAAGGGTTCTGAAAATTTCTAATTTGGTTTTATTGCAATCAATTTACTGAGAGTAATATAAAATTTGAAGGCTCATAGTAAATGTATAATTTATAAGAACCTTGTGAAATTATTATTATTTGCTCTGTAAGCAGTTCAAATTTAATCTAGCACTAACCTGAATTCAGAAAAATGTAATAATACAGCAGAGGTCGTTTTAACCCAAGCAAGGGCCAATTTGTGATAGACGTACCAAATGCAAAAGTCTAGTTTAAACTTCGTTTAATTCACATAACATATGTAATACATATAACAAACATAAACGATTGAACATAAATGAATTGGAGACAGAAATAAGTGCTAATACACTTATATAAATCTGTTACCTTTCATCGTAACCAACATAAACAACTATAGCTTAGGGATAGTGACGTGAATATAGGGATAACTTACAGGGGAAGTTAGTAGAGAGTTGGGGAAATGCAGTGTAAAATATGGTACATTTACAAAATATGGTATATCTTCAAAATATGTTATATTCAGAAATTCCATACATTGTGGTCAAGACAATTCCTTCTGTTGCGTCATCATTAGTACACTTTATGGCTGAAGAATGATTTAGAGACTTTTCAAGAAAAGTATATAATGTATATAAGTAATTAAGATTGTACATAAATAAACTGCATTATATAATGCTGATGTAGAATATACTCTATGATAATCATGTGGATGGTCTTTCCCTATGCAGACAGTCGTTGTGAGAGACTGTTCTCATTCCATACATTGTAACTGATCAATGGTTCGTCACCTCCCGTCTGTGTCACAAGTTATCCCTAACCAATCAATAATTACCTGTTTATGAACGCTGATATCAGATTGAGTGGGGCCATCTCCAGTTGTGTACCATCCCAGGAAGTCCATGTCACTAAATACTTGTTTAACTGCAAAGAAAAATATCCATGTTTAAGAAACTATTAAACTGTATGGGTATATGTATGGCCTAAGATATAGATATTTGAAAGTAAAAATTCCAGAAATCCATTAACTTCTAAAATAATATATATAACATTTCATGTGGTAATGAATTCACTTTAACATATTCAATCTATAATCAGCTTATCATAATATAATTTGCTTGAGCGCATTGACCAGAAGTTGGACTTTTATTGGATAAAATTATAAATTTTCTCCCATTGTATTTAAGTTAAATAATATATTGTTTTTTATTTCTCAAAGTTGATTTACAATGCTTTTGACATTCAAAATTAGGGAACATAGGTGAGAATTCAAACTATAAGCTTCAGGTACATGTATGTAAATATCATTTTTTTTCCTCAAAAGATGTTTCTCATTGATTTATCTATATGCAGCTACATAATTATCAAAAATAATCTACATGCATACCGAGGTTAATATATGTGCATTATATTTCAATTTTGTTTTTGTTTAATGTAATGTGATGTGTTCTCCCATTAATGTGTTCTGATGAAGGAGCAAATTGACTAAAAATTTGACAACCGTGTATTGTCTATACCGATGCAATAACGTCCCCAACCTATATAGTATAATACCTATTTCATGCATCTTGTATCCTACAAACATACTTTCATAATGATCCAGACTTATGTGGGATTTATCCCATTTTTGATACATGTAAACACATTCCTATGTACAGTTAAATATATAAGCTGACATAGTTAATCACAGTGTGCTTATTGAATGGTCTAATAATGTTGATTATTGGCAATTCATAGCTAACTGTGCCTCAAAAGTTATTAACTAGTTAGCATAAAGGTTTGGGAAATTTCATAATCAAAACATTTATTTAAGTATATATACTTTTTCAAAATTCTTTATGAAAAATATTTAATCTTGTTTTTTTCCCATCTAACAGTAAAAATCATTAAAACTAAGTAAAAATTCACTTCAATTTATAAAGTTAACATACTGTTTTGGCATAAAATTTCATTGAGGATTTGATTTTGTTCATTTTGTTGTTTTAGAGAAACCACAAAATATAATCCCAAACTAAATTAACTACACGAAATAAAGACCACATGAATATTTGAAAAAAAATCTAATCAATTTGTTACGAAAATATATATGTATTTGGAATTTGTTGCACATGTATGTACACGTTCATATAAAAATACTTCTGTTCAGGGCAATCCAAGCATTTGAACAAATAAAGGTAAGTTACTATGATAAAGGAGACAGTTAATTGTGCGGCAGTAGGTATTTATATACCTGTCATTCATTTACAGGACATTGGTCGCAATTGTCAATAAACCCTAATGTTTACAGACCTCGGCAATCCTGGCTATAGTCTAGATCTGAATTTGAAGCCATCAATAAAACTTAGATGGTCACTTTGGGTGATTTTCATCATTTCAGTAAAGACATCTTTCTCATCTGCTATCGTCAGAATTACTGCCAGGGTACATGTACATACCGGTAAGTGTCTGCGAGTCTACATTTGGTGTAAGTGGTATAGTTGTATCTAACCATTCAAGCATTATATGGATTTGATGGATCTCTATTTCTTATTTGCATATTGCAGAGTTATCTGCTCTTTTGAGCAGGTATTGATTGTTACGTCATTTGTTTGTGAGAGTAATGTCATCAATGTTTGAGAAAACAACGAAATTTTCTCACACAAACCAATGACGTAACAATCAATACCTGCTCACAAGAGAAGATAACTCTGCAATATGCAAAGACGGAATAGCTATCAAGTGAACACATGTACATCCCACCTGAACTTACCTTTACATATTTCCATGCATTTTGCCTTATGTCTGTCAGTTAAAGATTTTTACTGACCATGCAGATTATCAATGTGTAGAAATTCTATTTCAAAAATGATGATTCCCTCGAAATTCAATCCCAACAAATTTGTCCCTGACTGCAAACCAAGAAACTTAACCAAGAGTAAATTGAATGCTATGATTGAAGGTATGTAATTGTGGTCAAATAAAAGTTCACACTTACATTGCTCTTCTTTGGTGTTGTAGTAATCCATGTTAATTATGATAGAATCTTCAATTAAGTCAAACACAAGTTCAAAGGAATTCATCACCTCAATATTCCTGCCTTTCTGTTTACCAATCAACGCCCCTATAACTGTAAATATAAAGAAGAAGAAAACTTGTAATCAGCAAATACATACTATCTTTCAGTACAAGAGTAGACATGCATGAAAATACTTTAAACTTTATAGCAGGTGTACAGATAGTGCACAAATGCTATTGAACTGTCTTTTGGTTACGGCCATATAAAAATCCAAGGATTTTCTCCTGTTTACATATATATATACATGTATGTAATCTTTTATGCATCGCTGGAATAGGTCTTGCCAAAATCAAATTGAAGATCATAGGATTCACACGGCAGCTAACGGTAAAATCAAACAGGCTCCAAAGTTGGGGTTTGCTTATATTATGTAATCTTCAGAGGATTATGTACATTAGCCTAGCAATTTATGAGGGTTTTTTATACTTGAAATTAATTAAATACTTTGCCCCAAGCCTTCAGTATTGTCATGATGTATCCCAGGGGTGCATGGAACATAAAATATGTGTTTCAATTGCAAGAGTCCTTGGATTATTAGGAGGAGGGTTAGGTTACAACCTCACTCAAAAGCATGTCACCCTGAAGACTCATTTGAACTCTTCCAATTCACAGGTTGGAATAGTTCATTATAAAATTTCAGGGGTGAATGAGTTAATGAAGAATATGTATATACGCTGCTCATGATCATATTTAATTGAAGTACAATTCCGGTTAGTGGTATTACCATGGTCTTTCACAATCAAAATACAGTTCAATCTAAAAAACAAAATAACTCATGATGAGATCATAATAAATAGCCTTTGTATTGAACAAACATCACTATACCATAACTATGATCATGATTCACACATCAATGAATGGGTGCAAATCTCATTTGGGTCTCAGTTCTTCAAAGCTAGCCTGATTTGCATTAAATTGCAATTATAATAGTAAGTAAACTCAAATTTATGCAAGGACATCTTTTCTGAGAACTACTAAAGCTATTGCAAATGCTTTTGAATATCTTGATTTCAGACAGTCATTTTGAATTCTTTTATATATTCAATGTATAGTTATTCATAGTACTCGGCCCTAAGTGTCACTGTGAGGTAGAGTTTAATACTAGCAATATCAGGATTACAAATTTAAAGCACAAGACTAATACAGTTGAAGGACATCCTCGATATTCCAGTGGTTAGGCTCACTTTTTGCTCCCTCCACCCTTGGAATATAAAATTGAAGGCATGAAGATAACTGTTTGATTCGTCTCAGGTAAACAAACCTGGAAAATTGCTAGGCTGAGACCTGTCCCTTGAAGATTACAGAGGAGCAATACCAGACTTTAAAGCCAGTCACTTGTTTACCCTTACGTGACCGTGATATATTTTTTTCATGTATATCAAAGGATCAAATTAAGAGAAATTTCCTCTAGGTCAAAGCTAGAAGACGACCGTATTCCTATGTACAATTAAAATTCCCCCCCCTTTTTTTTTTAAAATGTATTTGCCCTCAAACAACACAAAAACCCAGGTTCTAACTCCCTACCACCACAGGGAGGGCCACGAGCACAGAAACCATGCATTTGTAGCAGGAAAGATAATTCGAATAGTGTGATTAATATAATACATTCCACCGGGGATCTAACCTGCAATCCCAGACTTCCTAGTCAGTTGCTCTTCTGTATCACTGAACTAATTAAATGAAAATTCCCTCTAGTAAGAAGGCGATCGTAATCCTAGGTTGAAATAATAATTAAAATCTGCCACGATAATCAAATTATTTGGCTGTCTGTTTTACAGTCTATCATGGATAGTATTTTAATGATATTAACCAGATACATGTTCTGTCTAGTTAATACGTATACTAGTTGCTAGTGCATAGGTACTCACAATAGAGTAAAATTGTGTTCTTTAGGTCGTTCACAGGGGCACGTTACAAATGTCTGAAATACACACATATGCTATACTGATATGGGTCACAACACACATAAACATACACAAGGGAAGAAGCTTCGTCAGAGCACTACCGGTACCGCCAAATTTCAAATGAAGATTTTCAACACTTACTTTTGTTATTTTTTCCAGCGATCTGCGGCGATAGCTTCGGTTTGAATTGTAATAAAGTAATCCATCATGATCAATTGTGTAATCATTCGTCTAATACATCCAATCAAGCACTTTTTCGGGGAATTTGCAGTTTTACCGCCATGATTAACTTGAACCTGACCCGGAAATGACGAGGGCTTTTCGACATGTCTTTATAGCATACTGCCAAATACTACGGAAAGTCCCAAGGCCCCCCGAGTAGAGTCTAGTCCCGCAGCAAATACTTTTTGGCGCAATGTATAAAACATCATGTCTCGCATCGTTTCCTGGTACTTATTTTGCATTTTACGTTTAAAAGTTACCGTATCAAAAATATTGGACTATGTAAATGTGAAATACATACCAGGACACGATGCGAGACATGATGTTTTAAACATTGCGCCAAAAATTATTTGCTGCGGGACTAGACTCTACTCGGGGGGCCTTGGGACTTTCCGTAGTATTTGGCAGTATGCTATAAAGACATGTCGAAAAGCCCTCGTCATTTCCGGGTCAGGTTCAAGTTAATCATGGCGGTAAAACTGCAAATTCCCCGAAAAAGTGCTTGATTGGATGTATTAGACGAATGATTACACAATTGATCATGATGGATTACTTTATTACAATTCAAACCGAAGCTATCGCCGCAGATCGCTGGAAAAAATAACAAAAGTAAGTGTTGAAAATCTTCATTTGAAATTTGGCGGTACCGGTAGTGCTCTGACGAAGCTTCTTCCCTTGTGTATGTTTATGTGTGTTGTGACCCATATCAGTATAGCATATGTGTGTATTTCAGACATTTGTAACGTGCCCCTGTGGGTCGTTCTTGCAATTGTACACTTTACAACGAAATCCTCTTTCGTCGTCTTGTGTCATCACATGTATAATCTTTAAATGAGTTAATGCATACACTTAAAATCATATAACGCATTCCTAGAATATTAAACAAACATTATTACGTTCGCGATGAAACTCGAAGTACAAATTGGAATTTAATTAAGCCAGCAGTTTGTATAGACCTTGTGTTGGTTTGCCCTCCTGTGCCCGAACTCTAGTCCAGTGTTCAGATATATTCATGATCACCAAAGGATGAAGGGATACTGATACGCTTCCTGTCGTTCCAGCGGACGCTATGACACTTGAGCCAGGCGTATCCACATCCATTTTTGTTGCCATCGCGCCGGTAAGTGTGATAATATAAGTTTGGGAATCGGAAAACCAACTTAAACAGGAAGTCAAAGGGCAATAACTCCGAGAGTGATGAAAAGCAGGTGTCATTCCACCATTTCTCAACCAACAGCTAGGTAACTTTATGAGCTTCTTTCGTTCAGAACTTTGGCGTTCTGAATGAATAAAAAAATTGTAATAACTTTTTTCACAACTTAATTTGTAATTATTATGCTTCTGCGCTCTTTAAACCAATTATGCAAAATGTGCTTACTGATTTTATTTGATGTTCAATTATAAAATCTTAAACAAACCTATATATATATATATATATATATATGTTGACGTGCCATACATTCTATCATTTTTCTATCAAATTTTTTTTTTCTCATTGAATATTATGCAGTTTTATCGTTTTGTTTTAACTTATTTACTTCTCTTTCATATAGTCTTTAAATAAATTTACCTTAAATTACTTTAATTCATTTCTCGTTATATATTGATGAAAATTGACACACAGCTAGATAGTTATATTCTGCAGTGGTTGTATTGGAAACATTTATAATTTATTCACTTTTTTAGATATTAAACCAATTGGTGACTTATCTTTTACAACACAATTTTGCATTGTGTATGGTTATGACATCAACAGAAATGAGGAGATCATCAGAAGGGAAATACTTATTTACGCATTAGTCTGAAACTATTTAAAGATCGTAGGTAAACCACTGGAAGTAGCTGATCATTTTCAAGATATATGACACCGTATACACGTGTCAGAAATAGAGAGCTGAATCTGGAGGCTATTCTGGTAATGAACGTTCAGGGTTAGGGTCTCACTTGGAAACCCGAAATAGTCAAACTCGATCAACATAAAGTAGGAGGCATTGATTGAAGCGGTAGTGCTCTAAATTGAACATTGTGATATTTATCAAAAGAGACAAGTTATGGTGTGTGAAAAGATGATAGTGGGGGTAACTTTGCTGGTCTGTCTATTTGCAAAACGCCATCATTGATAACCCAGGCCTAGGGGTTGCACAATCGTAACCACTCGGCCATTTCCGTAACCGAAAAGTTTTTTACGTAGAAAAGACCGAAGAGTTACGATTAGGGGTTGCGTTCACTTTCGCTCTCTGCACCCCTGGAATTAATCTCCACGCAGAGTTACGGTCCTTGCACTCCCTTTAATGATTGAAAAGGAACGACAACTCTGGGTAGAGATGAATTGCCCTGGAATATGCCATATTGGGACAGAGATCCATAATATGATAAATAGCAAAATTGAAGGCACGTGGCAAAGTATTTGATTGGTCTCGGCCGGTTTACAAAACCTGACCAATCACGAGGATGAGACATATGCCCTTTGAAGATTACAGAGGAACGACACCCGATTTCAAAGTCAGTCAAAGTTTACCGTTTCACGACCGAGATATTCTTTTCATGTAGGCCTATATTAGAGGATAAAACTAGTCTACTCGTCTCATCCACAAGGCTGTGCACACTGAACCTTCGATTTTGCCGGCATGGCATAATCCAGGGATGCAGAGAGTGAAAGTGAGCATATAACCCCTTGGGTGTCGAGGAATATAATTTTCGGAGTTTGATGGAACAGAATAAGCCGAAAATTGTTTTCCCTTCAGTGTCATACCTTCTGATAGAGGGCATTGAAGTCAGGTATCGCACGTGCTGGGTGTGTGGTATGCGTGACTGTCGCGATAGTCGCACCGACAGTACACATGGTTTTTGTTTTTAATTGAGAAATGTATACCTTCTTTATCAGAATTTATGAACTTCATAATGAATTGACGGAATGGTTTATGTGAAAATTCAGGATGTAGGTATGGGAAGGTGAGAAATTTGAGCAAGTTTGAAATGTATGAGTGGTGGTGTGTGCGCTGTTAGATGTTAGTGA
>NW_018403368.1:0-100 GCF_002113885.1 Mizuhopecten yessoensis | reverse complement strand
TTAGATGTTAGTGAGGGGGGTGCCCTGTTAGATGTTAGTGGAAGGTGTGTGTGCACTGTTAGATGTTAGTGAGGGGGTATGTGTGCGCTGTTAGATGTTA
>NW_018403367.1:40309-40715 GCF_002113885.1 Mizuhopecten yessoensis | reverse complement strand
TACATGTAGTATAATTGTACATATAGTATAATTGTACATATAGTAAACTTGTACATGTATTATGATCGTACATGTAGTATAGTTGTACATATAGTATAATTGTACATATAGTATAATTGTACATGTATTATAATTGNTAGTATAATTGTACATATAGTATAATTGTACATATAGTATAATTGTACATGTATTATAATTGTACATGTAGTATTATTGTACATATAGTATAATTGTTCATGAAGTATACTCGTACTTACAATATAATTGTACATGTATCATAATTGTACATGTGTTATACTTGTACATGTATTTTAATTGTACATGTTTTATAATTGTACAGGCATTATAATTGTACATGAAGTATAATTGTACATGTATTATGATCATACATGTAGTATAGTTGTAT
>NW_018403367.1:35446-35846 GCF_002113885.1 Mizuhopecten yessoensis | reverse complement strand
AGAGAGAGAGAGAGAGAGAGAGAGAGAGAGAGAGAGAGTATTATAACCATACAACAGAATGAATGAGAGAAGAGAATAGGAGAAAATAGAAAATAATATATGCATTTAATTCATTGTTAGTTCAGAGCAATACAATATATGAATGAATCTGTGGAATATTGCGGACTGAATGTGTTGTAGAAGTAAACCCATCAATACACTTTTTCTAATAGGACCTGTGCGTTTGTTACTCATTTGTTTGCTCTAAATTCTCCAGCTGTTTTACCGACATTCAAATTAAAACATGATTTCTTCTATGTTTCAATGGATAATCTGAAATAGAGTTGAATTAAAAATAGGGTTCCTTACTTACAGTGGTAAGATGATGATCTAACAGAAAATAAGTGTCCTTACTTACAGT
>NW_018403367.1:35145-35264 GCF_002113885.1 Mizuhopecten yessoensis | reverse complement strand
AGAAAATAGGTTTCCTTACTTACAGTGGTAAGATGATGATCGAACAGAAAATAGGTTTCCTTACTTACAGTGGTAAGATGATGATTGAACAAAAAATAGGTTTCCTTACTTAGAGTGGA
>NW_018403367.1:31376-31818 GCF_002113885.1 Mizuhopecten yessoensis | reverse complement strand
GATGATCGGACAGGAAACAGATTTCCTTACTTACAGTGGTAAGATTATGATGAAATAGAAAATAGGTTATCTTACTTACAGTGGTAAGATGATGATCGAACAGAAAATAGGTTTCCTTACTTACAGTGAGTGGTAAGACGATGATCGAACATAAAATAGGTTTCCTTACTTACAGTGGTAAGATAATAAACGAACAGGGAATATATTTCTTGACTTGCAGTGGTCAGATGATAAACGAACAGAACATAGGTTTCCTTACTTACAGTGGTAAGATGATGATCGAACATAGAATAGNTTACAGTGGTAAGACGATGATCAAATATAAAATAGGTTTCATTACTTACAGTGGTAAGATGATGATCGAACAGAAAATATATTTTCTTACGTACAGTGGTAAGATGATGATTAAATAGAAAATATGTTTCATTACTTACAGTGGTAG
>NW_018403367.1:29733-30534 GCF_002113885.1 Mizuhopecten yessoensis | reverse complement strand
ACACAATATCTAGTATTTTTATTGACCTATAATCAAAGGTGTACCAGCTCATTACAAAGGGTCCACGACCTTTTAAACTACACACAATATCTAGTATTTTTATTGACCTATAATCAAAGGTGTACCTCATTACAAAGGGTCCACGACCTTTTAAACTACACACAATATCTAGTATTTTTATTGACCTATAATCAAAGGTGTACCTCATTACAAAGGGTCCACGACCTTTTAAACTACACACAATATCTAGTATTTTTATTGACCTATAATCAAAGGTGTACCTCATTACAAAGGGTCCACGACCTTTTAAACTACACACAATATCTAGTATTTTTATTGACCTNCACAATATCTAGTATTTTTATTGACCTTTAACCTACACACAATATCTAGTATTTTTATTGACCTATAATCAAAGGAATTGCCATGTGCACCCGATCAATATCTATTCAAACTATAACAAAAGAGAACTACCCCATACAATTTAAACAATGGCTCTTTGTTCTCAAACAATAGATCTGTACCCCACGCTAGGGGGGTACATCATAGGGGGGTTTGGGGGGTACTATAGATTATATAGGCGGGTGGCTGTGCCAGAACCCTCATTTTCCGACTATAGTGGCAGTGTTCTGTTAAGTAGTGATCGGTACAGAGAGGTTACAATATAATGAATATTGTGATGTAATCATAATATTAGAACTAGTAACATGGTCATTATAGAGAGGTTTTTCTAAAGTAAATGGTTGCAGAGTATGACAATGTTTTGATCAGTTAGGTTGTCGGTATAGACACTTNTTACCC
>NW_018403367.1:28570-28834 GCF_002113885.1 Mizuhopecten yessoensis | reverse complement strand
CAAAGACACACAGTATTACCCTTACAAACACACACAGTATATGCAGTCAGTCTGGATCTTACAGACAGAGATGACCTTATACCCTCCCAAACACACACAGCATTACCATCACAAACACACACAGTATTACCCTCACAAACACACACAGTATAGGCATGCAGTCTGGATCTTACAGACAGAGATGACCTTATACCCTCACAAACACACACAGTATAGACATTCAGTGTGGATCTTACAGACAGAGATGACNTTACCCTCACAAAG
>NW_018403367.1:19847-25889 GCF_002113885.1 Mizuhopecten yessoensis | reverse complement strand
ACCCTCACAAACACACACAGTGTAGGCATTCAGTCTGGAAACCTATAGACAGAGATGACCTGATACCATCACAAACACACACAGTATAGGCATTCAGTCTGGATCTTACAGACAGAGATGACCTTATACCCTCACAAACACACACAGTATAGGCATTCAGTCTGGAAACCTATAGACAGAGATGACCTGATACCATCACAAACACACACAGTATAGGCATTCAGTCTGGAAACCTATAGACAGAGATGACCTGATACCATCACAAACACACACAGTGTTACCCTCACAAACACACACAGTATAGGCATGCAGTCTGGAAACATACAGACAGAGATGACCTTATACCCTCACAAACACACACAGTATAGGCATTCAGTCTGTATCTTACAGACAGAGATGACCTGATACCTTCACAAACACACACAGTATTACCCTCACAAACACACACAGTTTAGGCATTCAGTCTGGAAACCTATAGACAGAGATGACCTGATACCCTCCCAAATACACACAGTATAGGCATTCAGTCTGGATCTTACAGACAGAGATGACCTGATACCATCACAAACACACACAGTATTACCCTCACAAACACACACAGTATAGGCATGCAGTCTGGAAACCTACAGACAGAGATGACCTTTAACCCTCACAAACACACACAGTATAGGCATTCAGTCTGTATTTTACAGACAGAGATGACCTTACAAACACAGTATTACCCTCACATACATACACAGTATTGGCAGTCAGTTTGGATCTTACAGACAGAGATGACCTTTTACCCTCACAAACACACACAGTATTCCCCCCACATACATACACAGTATAGGCAGTCAGTTTGGATCTTACAGACAGAGATGACCTTTTACCCTCACAAACACACACAGTATTACCCTCACATACATACACAGTATAGGCAGTCAGTTTGGATCTTACAGACAGAGATGACCTTTTACCCTCACAAACACACACAGTATTACCCTCACAAACACACACAGTATAGGCATTCAGTCTGGAAACCTACAGACAGAGTTGACCTTATACCCTCCCAAATA
This sequence comes from Mizuhopecten yessoensis, assembly GCF_002113885.1. Taxonomy (NCBI): domain Eukaryota; kingdom Metazoa; phylum Mollusca; class Bivalvia; order Pectinida; family Pectinidae; genus Mizuhopecten; species Mizuhopecten yessoensis. The sequence continues at coordinate 24,831 of NW_018403367.1, read as the reverse complement.
CACACAGCATTTCCCTCACAAAGACACACAGTATTACCCTTACAATCACACACAGTATATGCATTCAGTCTGGATCTTACAGACAGAGATGACCTTTGACCCTCACAAACACACACAGTATTCCCCTCACAAACACACACAATATAGGTATTTAGTCTGGAAACCTACAGACAGAGATGACCTTATACCCTCCCAAACACACACAGTATAGGCAGTCAGTCTGGATCTTACAGACAGAGACGACCTTATACCCTTACAGACAGAGATGACCTTTTACCCTCACAAACCCACACAGTATTACCCTCACAAACACACAAAGTATAGGCATTCAGTCTGTATTTTACAGACAGAGATGACCTTTTACCCTCACAAACACCCACAGTATTACCCTCACAAACACACAAAGTATAGGCATTCAGTCTGTATTTTACAGACAGAGATGACCTTTTACCCTCACAAACACCCACAGTATTACCCTCACAAACACACAAAGTATAGGCATTCAGTCTGTATTTTACAGACAGAGATGACCTTTCACCCTCACAAACACACACAGTATAGGCATTCAGTCTGGAAACCTACAGACAGATATGACCTTATACCCTCACAAACACACACAGTGTTACCCTGACAAACACACACATTAGTACCCTCACAAACACACACAGTTTTACCCTCACAAACACACACAGTGTAACACAGTATTACCCTCACAAACACACACAGCAGTACCCTCACAAACACACACAGTGGTACCCTCACAAACACACACAGTGTAACCCTCACAAACACACACAGTGTTACACTCACAAACACACACAGTGTTACCCTGACAAACACACACATTAGTACCCTCACAAACACACAGTGTTATCCTCACAAACACACACATTAGTACCCTCCTTGGGCATTTCAGTGTGGATCTTACAGACAGAGATGATTTATACCCTCACAAACTCACACAGCATTACCCTCACAAAGACACACAGTATTACCCTTTCAATCACACACAGTATATGCATTCAGTCTGGATCTTACAGACAGAGATGAAGTATAGGTATTCAGTCTGGAAACCTACAGACAGAGTTGACCTTATTCCCTCCCAAATACACACAGCATTACCCTCACAAAGACACACAGTATTACCCTTACAAACACACACAGTATATGCATTCAGTCTGGATCTTACAGACAGGTATTACCCTTACAATCACACACAGCTGGGCATTTCAGTGTGGATCTTCCAGACAGAGATGATTTATACCCTCACAAACTCACACAGCATTACCCCCACAAAGACACACAGTATTACCCTTTCAATCACACACAGTATATGCATTCAGTCTGGATCTTACAGACAGAGACGACCTTATACCCTTACAGACAGAGATGACCTTTTACCCTCACAAACCCACACAGTATTACCCTCACAAACACACAAAGTATAGGCATTCAGTCTGTATTTTACAGACAGAGATGACCTTTCACCCTCACAAACACACACAGTATAGACATTCATTACCCTCACAATCACACACAGTATAGGCATTCAGTCTGGAGACCTACAGACAGAGTTGACCTTATACCCTCACAAATACACACAGTATAGACATTCAGTGTGGATCTTACAAACAGAGATGACCTTAGACCCTCACAAACACACACAGTATTACCTCACAAACACACACAGTATAGGCAGTCAGTCTGGATCTTACAGACAGAGATGCCCTTTTACCCTCACAAACACACAAAGTATAGGCATTCAGTCTGTATTTTACAGACAGAGATGACCTTTTACCCTCACAAACACGCACAGTATTACCCTCACATACATACACAGTATAGGCATGCAGTCTGGAAACCTACAGACAGATATGACCTTATACCCTCACAAACACACACAGAATAGGCAGTCAGTCTGGATCTTACAGACAGAGATGCCCTTTTACCCTCACAAACACACAAAGTATAGGCATTCAGTCTGTATTTTACAGACAGAGATGACCTTTCACCCTCACAAACACACACAGTATTACCCTTACAATCACACACAGTTGGGCATTTCAGTGTGGATCTTCCAGACAGAGATGATTTATACCCTCACAAACACACACAGTATAACCCTCACATACATACACAGTATAGGCATGCAGTCTGGAAACCTACAGACAGATATGACCTTATACCCTCACAAACACACACAGAATAGGCAGTCAGTCTGGATCTTACAGACAGAGATGAAGTATAGGTATTCAGTCTGGAAACCTACAGACAGATATGACCTTATACCCTCACAAACACACACAGAATAGGCAGTCAGTCTGGATCTTACAGACAGAGACGACCTTATACCCTTACAGACAGAGATGACCTTTTACCCTCACAAACACACACAGTGTTTCCCTCACAAACACACACAGTAGTACCCTCACAAACACACACAGTTTTACCCTCACAAACACACACATTAGTACCCTCACAAACAGACACAGTGTTACCCTCACAAACACATACAGTGTTACCCTCACAAACAAAAACAGTGTTACCCTCACAAACACACACAGTGTATGCATTCAGTCTGGAAACCTATAGACAGAGATGACCTGATACCATCACAAACACACACAGTATAGGCATTCAGTGTGGATCTTACAGACAGAGATGATTTATCCCCTCACAAACTCACACAGCATTACCCCCACAAAGACACACAGTATTACCCTTTCAATCACACACAGTATATGCATTCAGTCTGGATCTTACAGACAGAGATGATTTATCCCCTCACAAACTCACACAGCATTACCCTCACAAAGACACACAGTATTACCCTTACAAACACACACAGTATATGCATTCAGTCTGGATCTTACAGACAGAGACGACCTTATACCCTTACAGACAGAGATGACCTTTTACCCTCACAAACACACAGTGTGGATCTTACAGACAGAGATGCCCTTTTACCCTCACAAACACACAAAGTATAGGCATTCAGTCTGTATTTTACAGACAGAGATGACCTTTCACCCTCACAAACACACACAGTATAGAGACAGAGATGACCTGATACCATCACAAACACACACAGTATTACCCTTACAATCACACACAGCTGGGCATTTCAGTGTGGATCTTCCAGACAGAGATGATTTATACCCTCACAAACACACACAGTATAACCCTCACATACATACACAGTATAGGCATGCAGTCTGGAAACCTACAGACAGAGATGACCTTATACCATCCAGACAGAGATGACCTGATACCTTCACGAACACACACAGTATTACCCTCACAAACACACACAGTGTTACCCTCACAAACACACACAGTATAGGCATTCAGTCCGGAAACCTACAGACAGAGTTGACCTTATACCCTCCCAAATACACACAGCATTACCCTCACAAAGACACACAGTATTACCCTTACAATCACACACAGCTGGGCATTTCAGTGTGGATCTTCCAGACAGAGATGATTTATACCCTCACAAACACACACAGTATTACCCTCACAGACACAGACATTATATCATACACAGTATAGGCATTCAGTGTGGATCTTACAGACATAGATGACCTAATACCCTCACAAACACACACATTATTACCCTCACAAACACACACAGTATAGGCATTCAGTGTGGATCTTACAGACAGAGATGACCTTATACCCTCACAAACACACACAGTATTACCCTCACAGACACAGACATTATAGACATTCAGTCTGGATCTTACTGACAGAGATGACCTGATACCCTCACAAACGCACACAGTATAGACATTCAGTCTGGATATTACAGACAAAGATGACCTTTTACCCTCACAAACACACACAGTATAGACATTCAGTGTGGATCTTACAGACATAGATGACCTAATACCCTCACAAACACACACATTATTACCCTCACAAACACACACAGTATAGGCAGTCAGTCTGGATCGTACAGACAGAGATGACCTTATACCCTCAAAAACACACACAGTGTTACCCTCACAAACACACACAGTGTTACCCTCACAAACGCACACAGTATTACCCTCACAAACACCCACAGTATAGACATTCAGTCTGGATCTTACAGACAGAGATGACCTGATACCATCACAAACACACACAGTATTACCCTCACAAACACACACAGTGTTACCCTCACAAACACACACGGTGTTACCCTCACAAACACACACAGTGTTACCATCACACACACACACAGTATTACCCTCACAAACACACACAGTATAGACATTCAGTCTGCATCTTACAGACAGAGATGACCTTATCCCCTCACAAACACACACAGTGTTACCTCACAAACACACACATTAGTAACCTCACAAACACACACAGTGTTACCCTCACAAACACACACGGTGTTACCCTCACAAACACACACAGTGTTACCTTCACAAACACACACAGAGTTACCACCACAAACACACACAGTGTTACCTCACAACCACACACAGTGTTTCCTCACAAACACACACATTAGTACCTCACAAACACACACATTAGTAACCTCACAAACACACACAGTGTTACCCTCACAAACACCCACAGTGTTACCCTCACAAACACACACAGTGTTACCCTCACAAACACACACATTAGTACCCTCCCAAACACACAGAGTGTTACCCTCACAAACACACAAAGTATTACCCTCACAAACACACACAATAGTACCCTCACAAAAACACACAGTGTTACCTTCACAAACACACACAGTGTTACCCTCACAAACACACACAGTGTTACCTCACAAACACACACAATATTACCCTCACAAACACACACAGTGTTACTTTCACAAACACACACATTATGAACCACACAAACACACACAGTGTTACCCTCACAAACACACACAGTTTTACCCTCACAAACACACACATTAGTACCCTCACAAACACACACAGTTTTACCCTCACAAACACACACAGTGTTACCCTCACAAACACACACA
>NW_018403367.1:11024-19703 GCF_002113885.1 Mizuhopecten yessoensis | reverse complement strand
CCTCACAAACACACACATTAGTACCCTCACAAACACACACAGTGTTATCCTCACAAACACACACATTAGTACCCTCACAAACATACACAGTGTTACCCTCACAAACACACACATTGTTACCTCACAAACACACATAGTATTAACCTCACAAACACACAGAGTGTTATCCTCACAAACACACAGAGTATTACCCTCACAAACACACACATTAGTACCCTCACAAACACACACAGTGTTATCCTCACAAACACACACATTAGTACCCTCACAAACATACACAGTGTTACCCTCACAAACACACACATTGTTACCTCACAAACACACATAGTATTAACCTCACAAACACACAGAGTGTTATCCTCACAAACACACAGAGTATTACCCTCACAAACACACACAGTATTATCCTCACAAACACACACAGTTTTACCCTCACAAACACACACAGTGTTACCCTCACACACACACACAGTGTTTCCCTCACAAACACACACAGTAGTACCCTCACAAACACACACAGTGTTACCCTCACAAAAACACACACATTGTTACCCTCACAAACACACACCGTATTACCCTCGCAAACACACACATTAGTACCCTCACAAACACACACAGTGTTACCTCACAAACACAAACAGTATTACCCTCACAAACACACACAGTATTATCCTCACAAACACACACAGTATATGCATGCAACTTACAGGTTGATAATTCTTTCTGGGTGGATACATTATTATTTTATTATAAAAAGTATCATTTTCTATTAACATATGTAAACATCTACTCGCAAGCCTGACATGCTTCTTGTTTGAATTCACAAGACTTGCGTCTGCTCCTAATTGTCTATCGAAGAAGCTGGAATATGATTCACTTGAAACAAAACAGAAAGTTTTTTGGAAAACCAACTGGAAACGGAAACATTGTACAAGAGGGAGTCCAAACAATGATGTGTTGATGTCGTGACCAAAAGTGACAGCTGGCATAATAAGTTGGCCTAACTAATGTAGTAATATTACAAATATCATTGTGAAATGTTAATGAACTGCACTTTTGGAAACGAGTTAACTCTCCTCAACTGCAATTTGTTAGATAGTTCAGACAGGTGTTTTATCATTCCCAGCAGGAGAAGTGTTGCTGTTTGACAGATTACTATATATCATCAGTGTAATCGAAAGACACTGACACAGTGTTACCCTCACAAACACACACAGTGTAACCTCACAAACACACACACAATACACACAGTATACACAACTCCCAGCAGGAGAAGTGTTGCTGTTTGACAGATTACTATATATCATCAGTGTAATCGAGAGAAAAACAGCTTTTTACTGTAACATAGGCCCAACACCTCTCCGACAACCACAGTATTGCTAAGTAGTGCCTGTCAGGGGGCCAAACTCATCGGCTGGTTAAGGTACCATGACTAAACCTCCTCCCCTCACCTGGGATTGGACAGCCGGCTAACAGCATGTTACCAAAAGCTTGAGTTTTGGGTGTTTTAAATCCACTCGGGCTAGGTAAGGCCTATGTAATAGCAGATCCACTCAGGCAAGGTAAGGCCTATGTAATGGCAGATATTTTGTTTTTCTCTTTAATAATAAGATTTTTTTTCCATACTGCTTCTGTGCCGCCCCGGAGATGGACGACGCAATGAAAATAATTGTTATCAGAGAGAAATTATTTTCTGCCGTTTGAACGCATGTTTCCGGTCGCTATATCCGGTTTTTCATCCGCGATGGGGATTCATGTGTGGAGCGTCCGAGACGTTCACGGGTTTTATGTATGGAGCGTCTGAGACGTTCACGGGTTTTATATATGGAGCGTCTCAGACGTTCACGGGTGGGCGTAGTGTGCGAGTTGGAGTCTTGGTTGAATGGCGTGCGAAGCTTCCGTTCAAGGACATATAAAATTAAACGCCGACTGCACTATTTTCACTGGTCAGGCAAATGTGATTTGCCCGTTGTGTTGTTTGTTTCGAATGTATATATACCACTAGGATTGTCCTACAGTACTGAATATATATATACAGCTAGGATTGTCCTACAGTACTGAATATATATATACAGCTAGGAATGTCCTACAGTACTGAATATATATACCACTAGGAATGTCCTACAGTACTGAATATATATATACCACTAGGAATGTCCTACAGTACTGAATATATATATACCACTAGGAATGTCCTACAGTACTGAATATATATATACCACTAGGAATGTCCTACAGAACTGAATACATATATACTACTAGGAATGTCCTACAGTACTGAATATATATATACCTCTAGGAATGTCCTACAGTACTTAATATATATATACTACTAGGATTGTCCTAAAGTACTGAATATATATATACCACTAGGAATGACCTACAGTACTGAATATATATATACTACTAGGAATGTCCTACAGTACTGAATATAAATATACAGCTAGGAATGTCCTACAGTACTGAATACATATATACCACTAGGAATGTCCTACAGTACTTACTATATATATACTACTAGGATTGTCCTACAGTACTGAATATATATATACAACTAGGAATGACCTACAGTACTGAATATATATATACTACTAGGAATGTCCTACAGTACTGAATATATATGTACAGCTAGAAATGTCCTACAGTACTGAATATATATATACCACTAGAAATGTCCTACAGTACTGAATATATATATACCACTAAGAATGTCCTACAGTACTGAATATATATATAGCACTAGGAATGTCCTACAGTACTGAATATATATATAGCACTAGGAATGTCCTACAGTACTGAATATATATATAGCACTAGGAATGTCCTACAGTACTGAATATATATATAGCACTAGGAATGTCCTACAGTACTGAATATATATATATCCCACTAGGAATGTCCTACAGTACTGAATATATATGTACAGCTAGAAATGTCCTACAGTACTGAATATATATATACCACTAAGAATGTCCTACAGTACTGAATATATATATAGCACTAGGAATGTCCTACAGTACTGAATATATATATACTACCAGGAATGTCCTACAGTACTGAATATATATATACCACTAGGAATGACCTACAGTACTGAATATATATATACTACTAGGAATGTCCTACAGTACTGAATATAAATATACAGCTAGGAATGTCCTACAGTACTGAATACATATATACCACTAGGAATGTCCTACAGTACTGAATATATATGTACAGCTAGAAATGTCCTACAGTACTGAATATATATATACCACTAGAAATGTCCTACAGTACTGAATATATATATACCTCTAGGAATGTCCTACAGTACTTAATATATATATACTACTAGGATTGTCCTAAAGTACTGAATATATATATACCACTAGGAATGACCTACAGTACTGAATATATATATACTACTAGGAATGTCCTACAGTACTGAATATAAATATACAGCTAGGAATGTCCTACAGTACTGAATATATATGTACAGCTAGAAATGTCCTACAGTACTGAATATATATATACCTCTAGGAATGTCCTACAGTACTTAATATATATATACTACTAGGATTGTCCTACAGTACTGAATATAAATATACCACTAGGAATGTCCTACAGTACTGAATATATATATACAGCAAGGAATGTCCTACAGTACTAAATATATATATACAGCTAGGAATGTCCTACAGTACTGAATACATATATACCACTAGGAATGTCCTACAGTACTTAATATATATATACTACTAGGATTGTCCTACAGTACGGAATATATATATACAGCTAGGAATGTCCTACAGTACTGAATACATATATACCACTAGGAATGTCCTACAGTACTTACTATATATATACTACTAGGATTGTCCTACAGTACTGAATATATATATACAACTAGGAATGTCCTACAGTACTGAATATATATGTACAGCTAGAAATGTCCTACAGTACTGAATATATATATACCACTAGGATTGTCCTACAGTACTGAATATAAATATACCACTAGGAATGTCCTACAGTACTGAATATATATGTACAGCTAGAAATGTCCTACAGTACTGAATATATATATACCTCTAGGAATGTCCTACAGTACTTAATATATATATACTACTAGGATTGTCCTACAGTACGGAATATATATATACAGCTAGGAATGTCCTACAGTACTGAATATATATATATCCCACTAGGAATGTCCTACAGTACTGAATATATATGTACAGCTAGAAATGTCCTACAGTACTGAATATATATATACCTCTAGGAATGTCCTACAGTACTTAATATATATATACTACTAGGATTGTCCTACAGTACTGAATATATATATACCACTAAGAATGTCCTACAGTACTGAATATATATATAGCACTAGGAATGTCCTACAGTACTGAATATATATATACCACTAGGATTGTCCTACAGTATTGAATATATATATACCACTAGGAATGTCCTAAGGTACTGAATATAAATATACCACTAGGAATGTCCTACAATACTGAATATATATATACCACTAGGAATGTCCTACAGTACTGAATATATATATACTACTAGGAATGTCCTACAGTACTGAATATATATATACAGCTAGGAATGTCCTACAGTACTGAATATATATATATACAGCTAGGAATGTCTTACAGTACTGAATATAATTTATATATACAGCTAGAAATGTCCTACAGTACTGAATATATATATACCACTAGGATTGTCCTACAGTACTGAATATATATATACCACTAGGATTGTCCTACAGTACTGAATATATATATACATGTACCACTAGGAATGTCCTACATCATTGGAAATATACAAATGTATATACCACTACAAATTCCATAAATTGCATTAATAATTACACGTATCATATCAAATTATGTATTGGTAATATACCCCAAATACATGTAACATTTTAAAACAATACATATAAACGACTCCTTAAACCATTCCGGATCAGACCTTGAACATCCTGGTCCTGTATAACTGTGGATCAGACCTTGAACACTCCGTTCCTGTATAACTGTGGATCAGACCTTGAACACTCCGTTCCTGTATAACTGTGGATCAGACCTTGAACATCCGGGTCCTGTATAATTCCGTATTAGACTTTGAACACACTGGTCCCGTATGATTCCGGATTAGACCTTGAACATTCGGGTCCTGTGTAATTCCGGATCAGACCTCGAACACCCTTGTCCTGTATAATTCCGAATCAGACCTTGAACACCCGGGTCCTGTAATATTCCGGATCTGACATCGAACATCCGAGATCTGTGTAATTCCGGATCAGACCCTGAACACCATGGTCCTGTATAATTCAAGATCTGACCTTGAACACCCGGGTCCTGTAATATTCCGGATCTGACATTGAAAATCCGAGATCTGTGTAATTCCAGATCAGACCCTGAACACCATGGTCCTGTATAATTCAAGATCTGACCTTGAACACCCGGGTCCTGTATAATTCTTTATCAGAACTTCCGGGTCCTGTATAATTCAAGATCTGAACTTGAACACCCGGGTCCTGTATAATTCAAGATCTGACCTTGAACACCCGGGTCCTGTATTATTCAAGATCAGACCTAGAACACCCGGGTCCTGTATAATTCAAGATCAGACCTTGAACACCCGGGTTCTGTATATTTTTGGATCAGGCCTTGAACACACAGGTCCTGTATAATTCAGGGGGCAAACCTTGAACACCCGAGCCTAATATAATTCCAGAATAGGTCTTGAACAGCCGGGCCAAGTATAATTCCGGATTAGGACTTGAACACCCAGACTCGGTATAATTCTGTGGCAAGCCTTGAACTCTTTGACCTAGTATAATTACGGGACAAGCCTTGAACACCCGGGCCGAGTATAATCCGGATTAGGTCTTGAATACCCGGACCTAGTATAATTCCAGGGCAAGCGTTGAACACCCGGACCCAGTATAGTTACGGGGCAAGCTTCGACACCCGGGCCCAGTATGATTTCGGAGCAGGCCTTGATCACCCAGGGCTAGTATAATTCCGTATTAGGCTTTCAACATCCGGGCCAAGTGTAATTACGGGGCAAGTCTTGAACACCCGGCCCAGTATAATTCCGGATTAGGCCTTGAACACCCGGGCCCAGTATAGTTCCGGGGCAGGCCTTGAACACCCCGGCCCAGTATAATCCGGATTCAGCGTTGAACACCCGGACCCAGTATAATTCCGGGGCAAGCCTTGAACACCCGGCCCAGTATAATCCTGATTCAGCCTTGAAAACCCGGTCCCAATTTAAATCCGGATTAGGTCTTGAACACCCGGACCTCGTATAATTCCAGGACAAGCGTTGACCACCCGCACCCAGTATAATCCGGATTCAGCCTTGAAAACCCGGTCCCAATTTAAATCCGGATTAGGTCATGAACACCCGGACCTAGTATAATTCCAGGACAAGCGTTGACCACCCGCACCCAGTATAATTCCGGGGCAAGCCTCGACACCCGGGCCCAGTATGATTTCGGAGCGGGCCTTGATCACCCGGGCGCAGTATAATTCCGGAATAGGCTTTCAACATCCGGGCCAAGTATAATTACGGGGCAAGCCTTGAACACCCGGCCCAGTATAATTCCGGATAAGGCCTTGAACAGCCAGGCCCAGTATAGTTCCGGGGCAAGCCTTCGACACCCGGGCCCAGTATAATATCGGATCAGACCTTGACCACCCGGGGCCAGTGTTATTCCGGAGCAAGCCTTGAACACCCGGGACCAGTATAATTCCGGATTAGGCTTTGACCAGCCGGGCCCAGTGTTTCTCTTGGGCAAGCCTTTAACACCCGGCCCAAGTATAATTTCGGATCAGGCCTTGACCACTCGGGGCGCGTGTTATTCCGGGGCAAGCATTGAACGGGACCCAGTATAACTTCGGGGCAAGCCTTGAACACTCAAAATCAGAGTAATTCCGGGACAAGTGTTGAATATCCGGACACATTATATTTCCGGGACAAGCATTGAACACCCGGTCCCAGTATAGTTCCGAATTAGGCCTTGATCAACCAGGCCCAGTATAATTCCGAATTGGGCCTTAAACACCCGTTTAATTTCAGATTAGGCATTGAACACCCGTGCCCAGTAAAATTCCGGGGCAAGCCTTGAACACCCAAACCCAGTCTTATTTCAGGGCTAGCCTTGAACATCTGGACCCAGTATAATTTCGGGAAGCATTGAACACATTGGCCCAGTATAAGCCTTGAACGTCCGAAATCAGTATAATTTTCGCGCAAGCCTTGAACGTCCGAAATCAGTACAATTGCGTAAATAACAAGATTAGGACGATTTATTTTGTTCGAGTTTATTCAGTAGAAGAACCCACGCACACAAATAACATATCAGGACGCATTGTATAAGTAATTATAATTGAAAATTGATAACAACAATTCAAATATTAACGTATTTAAGAAATATATACAACAAACAAATTAGTTCATGTTAGGCTAGATTTTTTTTTTTTTTATAAAACTCAGACGTAAATCCTTTGAGTATTAACTTGAGTAAAAATAATTAAAAAAATATATCTGATGTTCAGTTAAAGCAACATTTCAAGACAGTATTTTTTTCTGAAAAGTTCAACATTTGGAATGCTGGCTAGTAGTAATAGGTGCTATCTAAGTGTAGGTATACATCGCACGTAGTGACTTATTATGGTGGATTGTTTAAAGGAATATAAAAACAATGTCATTTATTGAAAGTGTTTCCTAGCTATCCCTATATATTCCTTGTCCATTCCAAATAACCAGTTAGACTAATCCGTGTAACTAATAGTATACCTCAAGGAGATAAACCAAGACAGTTTCTAAAATAATGGCGACTAATTTCTCTTTCTAATATTGTCTTTAAAATCGCATCTGGGTTAATAGCAGGGAGAATAAAAACAGTTTTAAATAGGATGATAGAAATAGATCAAACAGCTTTTATTTTGGGTCGTTATTTTGGGGAGAATATACAGATGACAATAATATACCAGGAATGTGTCCTGGAAATTTATTAAAAAGTTCTTAATTATATTTTTGGTAGTGACATAAAAAAAATGGGTAAAAGTGTTTCATACAAATGCAAAGTCTGCAATATATCAAGGGGGGAATTTATAATCTTTTTTCGATATAAAAAGAGGCTGTAGGCAATGAAACCCAATTGCCCCATATATATTTATAGCATGCGCTAAAATGTTACCTGTAAGATTGAGAAATAACAAACATATAGATTTTATTAATATTGACAATTGCCCACTTTTACTTTCCCAGTATACTGACGACACTACATTGATTTTAGATGGCAAACACATTTCATTAAAAGAGGCAATACAAGAACTGATTTGTTTGCAAATATTTCTATGTAGTTTACATAAGATAAAACAAATTGAATTACGATAAGAAATTTGTAAAACTCAAAACTTTGATTAAAACTTGGAAAGGAGATTAATAACTCCTATTGGTAGGATACATATCATAAAATCATGATTAATTTCACAATTCAATCACCTCTTTATATCTTTACCAAATCTAGATGACTGTAACGCATATATATATACTGTAGCGCATGCGTTATCACAATGACTCAAGCTAGTATCGTATAAAATGTCTGGTCAGACGGGACAAGGAAGCCGTCATTTTCCAAAAGGTGAATCAGTTGATATATTCATGCAA
>NW_018403367.1:9255-9541 GCF_002113885.1 Mizuhopecten yessoensis | reverse complement strand
TAAATATACGTCACCGTTATGTCGCTTTAATATCCATTAGTTCAGCTGCCTTTTTCAACGTAAATGTGACGATTTGTTTGTAATGATAACGGTACTTATATTATATACTTACATTATATACTTATATTATGTACTTATATTATATACTTATATTATATACTTATATTATATACTTACATTGTATACTTATATTATATACTTACNGTGAAGGTCATTAATTTTAACAAACTTTGTAGCCCTTTATCCAAGCAGAGACCTAAAGTAAATTAGTTAATTTAGGTCTATG
>NW_018403367.1:6350-6689 GCF_002113885.1 Mizuhopecten yessoensis | reverse complement strand
CAGGACACCACTAGTGGGTGGGTAGGGATCATCAACAGGACAACATTATTGGGTGCGTAGGGATCATCATGAAGATATGACCCTTAAGTTTCGTCTCTTTGAACAAATACTGCTACTTACCAAACTTTTGATGCATTTTAGAGCCAAAATAAAATATTTTTCTATTATTTAATTGTTCTAAAAAATACAACTGATAGAGAGGTGAAGTTTATATGTCATATGTTTCTGATCTTTACATTTATACCTCTAAGTGTATCCCCAGTAAATATAAAATGATATTTTAATGAAGAAATATTTACAAACTGGCAATGTTACATAAATCAGGGGCAAAACATCCGT
>NW_018403367.1:4786-5172 GCF_002113885.1 Mizuhopecten yessoensis | reverse complement strand
AGGGAACACTTTGATGTCCCACTTCCCGTAATGGTAAGGGAACACATTTGATGTCCCACTCACGTTATGGTAAGGGAACACTTTGATGTCCCACTTCCCGTTATGGTAAGGGAAAACTTTGATGTCCCACTTCCCGTTATGGTAAGGGAACACATTTGATGTCCCGCTCCCGTTATGGTAAGGGAACACTTTGATGTCCCCCTTCCCGTTATGGTAAGGGAACACATTTGATGTCCCACTCCCGTTATGGTAAGGGAACACTTTGATGTCCCACTTCCCGTAATGATAAGGGAACACTTTGATGTCCCACTTCGCGTAATGGTAAGGGAACACTTTTATATCCCACTTCCCGTTATGGTAATGGAACGCAATTGATGTCCCACCCT
>NW_018403367.1:2370-3898 GCF_002113885.1 Mizuhopecten yessoensis | reverse complement strand
AAGGGAACACTTTGATGTCCCACTTCCCGTTATGGTAAGGGAACAGATTTGATGTCCCAATTCCCGTTATGGTAAGGGAACCCTTGATGTCCCACTTCTCGTTATGGTAAGGGAACACATTTGATGTCCCACTTCACGTTATGGTAAGGGAACACTTTGATGTCCCACTTCCCGTTATGGTAAGGGAACACTTTGATGTCCCACTTCCCGTTATGGTAAGGGAACACTTTGATGTCCCACTTCCCGTTATGGTAAGGGAACACNCACTTCCCGTTATGGTAAGGGAACACTTTGATGTCCCACTTCCCGTTATGGTAAGGGAACACATTTTAATAAAACAGTAGTTGCTCAAATGAGTCAGTGCCAAACTGTTGCTGAAGCTGATACGCCTTTGCATGCAAAAAATATTACGGAGTATGTAGCTTGTGAATGTTCCAAATGGACAAAAAAGAACATTTATTCTGCATCTGCAGCTGGAACAGAAACTCACCAGCTTTGAATGAAGTAAATAAATCTACCAGTGTTTATATGAAATCGTAAATGGCAAAACAAATATTCCAATGATTCATAATACTCTTCATTTTACATGAAAAGCTGAACAAGATATGATGCTTAAACGCGTACCTTTGATCCATCGTTTTACAAGTACCGCTGGACATGTTGGACCTTTGACCCGTCATTTTACAAGTCCCGCTGGACACGTTCCAGGTTTATATAGCAAACGACTTCACCCCATTATCTGTGTTTGTATTTTCAGAGATCTGTGTCATTTGTTCCATTTATATCCGATACCAGTTATCATGATACTAAAAGTACGTCGACTGTAATATCCAAATGTTGTAATGAAGGTACACCTACAGACATTAATTAAGTCCATGAAGGGGTTTCCCAATCTACTCATTCAGAATGCTCCATCATTTCACCATTCAAGTTTCATGTCGGCCTTACTCCAAACATATTTCCCTCCCCGTTTGAAGAACATGACTTCATCAAAGCCGCTAAACATTAGGGCATGAGACACGCCTACATCTAGAATCGATTTGGACGGATCTTTTCCACCGCGCGTACAGTCGAGAAACCTCATCTGCAACAATAAATTGTTGATTGTATTATTTATGATAAAACTAAAATTTTATCACTCTGCTGTTTGCACAAATGAAGTTTGCCTAAAAGCTGACTGGACAATATAGTGTACATGTATCGTATGCATATATTTGACCTTTAATTTGAGATCACACAACTTTTAATATGTCAAAAGATTCCTATCAGTATACATTGTATAATGAAATAATAATTAAAGGAAAAATTTGTGCGTAATGAGGTAAAGTACTCGAACCTTCGCTAGTCGGGATAGGTTAGGGGACGAACAGAATGACAATCGCTAGAACAAACAGCGAAGGGTACAAAACAGAGTGATTTTCGCTAGTAAAGACAGCATAGCGGAGGAACAGAGTGACACAGGCTAGTAAAGACAGCGTAAGGGACAAAACAGAGTGATATCACTAGTACAGACAGCGTAGGGGACGAA
>NW_018403367.1:0-100 GCF_002113885.1 Mizuhopecten yessoensis | reverse complement strand
GTTATGGTAAGGGAACACTTTGATGTCCCACTTCACGTTATGGTAGGGGAACACATTTGATGTCCCACTTCCCGTTATGGTAAGGGAACACTTTGATGTC
>NW_018403366.1:43174-50986 GCF_002113885.1 Mizuhopecten yessoensis | reverse complement strand
AGCTATATACAACACCTCAACAGAGGTCCCTAACTGATCATTACCATCTGTTGTCTCCTGTTTGTTTGGCAGTTGGTAGGTAAACATCAGGAAATCTTCATCTGTGTCTTCATGTAAAGGGGCGGGGCCGAGAAAGAATTCCGTTTTGTGGAGTCGACTGGTATTGGCAGGAGCGTACAGAAGGGGTCGGGGCTTGGTCTGATTAACATCTGTCATTGAAAAAATTCAGAGCTGCATGATACACGACGAAATGTTCCACATTTAACTTCTACAGATGAGAAATAATAGCAATTACATTAACAATGACTGATATGGAGGACACTCACCATACATAATGACCTGTATGGACGACAGTGTTCCACTATATGCCGTGGCACTTGAGGTTCGACACTTTTTCAGTTCCAGTCCTGACAGGGACATCGCTAGCACGGGAATACTGTTTTCAGTCTCGCTCGGCCCGTCTGTGGAGTAAAACCTTTTAATTAGTTTTGTTGCACAGTGTAGCCTGAATTATTTTACTAGTTTCATTTATCAGCAAATCTGGATATTGAAACAACCAGACTAGTGGTGGCTAGATAGTTGGACAACAGAATCAGTGGTGGCTGGATAGCGGGATATCAAAATTAGTGGTGGCTAGAAAGTGGGACAGCTAGCTGATTAGTGGTGGCTGGATAGTGGGACAGCGAATAAATGGTGGGTTAGTTTGGTGGTGGGTGGGGGAGAGGTTGGTTTGGTGGTGGGTGGGGGATGGTTTGGTTGGGTGGTGGGGATGGGGATTGGTTGGTTTGTTGGTTGGGATGGAGGATTGGTTGGTTCTGTGGTGGGGATGGGGGATTGGGTGCTTTGTTGATGGGGATGGAGGATTGGGTTGTTTGGTGGTGGGGATGGGGGATTGGTTGGTTCTGTGGTGAGGATGGGGGATTGGGTTGTTTGTTGGTGGGGATGGGAGATTGGTTGGTTCTGTGGTGGGGATGGGGGATTGGGTGGTTTGTTGATGGGGATGGAGGATTGGGTTGTTTGGTGGTGGGGATGGGGGATTGGGTGGTTATATGGTGGGGATGGAGGATTGGTTGGTTTGGTGGTGGGGATGTAGGATTGGTTGGTTTGGTGAGGGGGATGGAGGATTGGTTGGTTTGGTGGTGGGGATGTAGGATTGGTTGGTTTGGTGAGGGGGATGGAGGATTGGTTGGTTTGGTGGTGGGGATGGAGGATTGGTTGGTTTGTTGGTGGGGATGGAGGATTGGTTGGTTTGTTGGTGGGGATGGAGGATTGGTTGGTTTGTTGGTGGGGATGGGGGATTGGGTGGTTTGGTGGTGGGGATGGGGGATTGGGTGGTTATATGGTGGGAATGGAGGATTGGGTTGTTTGGGGGTGGGGATGGGGGATTGGGTGGTTATATGGTGGGAATGGAGGATTGGGTTGTTTGGGGGTGGGGATGGGGGATTGGGTGGTTATATGGTGGGAATGGAGGATTGGGTTGTTTGGGGGTGGGGATGGGGGATTGGGTGGTTATATGGTGGGAATGGAGGGTTGGGTTGTTTGGTGGTGGGGATGGGGGATTGGGTGGTTGTATGGTGGGGATGGAGGATTGGGTAGTTATATGGTGGGGATGGGAGATTGGGTGGTTTGTTGGTGGGGATGGAGTGTGTGTGGTTTGGTGGATGGGACAGAGGATTGGGTGGTTTGTTGGTGGTGATGGGGGATTGGGTGGTTCTATGGTGGGGATGTGGGATTGGGTGGTTTGTTGGGTGGGATGGAGGATTGGATGGTTTGTTTGTGGGGATGGAGGATTGGGAGGTTTGTTTGTGGGGATGGGGGATTGGGTGGTTATATGGTGGGAATGGAGGATTGGGTTGTTTGGTGGGGGGGATGGGGGATTGGGTGGTTATATGGTGGGGATGGAGGATTGGTTGGTTTGGTGGGGGGAATGTAGGATTGGTTGGTTTGGTGAGGGGGATGGAGGATTGGTTGGTTTGGTGGTGGGGATGGAGGATTGGATGGTTTGTTGGTGGGGATGGGGTGGGGATGGGGGATTGGTTGGTTCTGTGGTGGGGATGGGGGGTTGGGTGGTTTGTTGGTGGGGATGGGGGATTGGGTGGTTTGGTGGTGGGGATGAGAGATTGGATGGTTGGTTGGTGGGGATGGAGGATTGGTTGGTTTGGTGATGGGGATGGAGGATTGGTTGGTTTGGGTGGTTATATGGTGGGGATGGAGGATTGGGTGGTTTGGTGGTGGGGATGGAGGATTGGGGGGTTTGGTGGTGGGGATGGAGGATTGGGTGGTTTGGTGGTGGGAATGTAGGATTGGTTGGTTTGGTGAGGGGGATGGAGGATTGGTTGGTTTGGTGGTGGGGATGGAGGATTGGGTGGTTTGGTGGGGGGGATGGAGGATTGGGAGGTTTGTTGGTGGGGATGGAGGATTGGGTGGTTTGGTGGTGGGGATGGGGGATTGGGTGGTTATATGGTGGGGATGGAGGATTGGTTGGTTTGGTGGTGGGAATGTAGGATTGGTTGGTTTGGTGAGGGGGATGGAGGATTGGTTGGTTTGGTGGTGGGGATGGAGGATTGGGTGGTTTGTTGGTGGGGATGGAGGATTGGGTGGTTTGTTGGTTGGAATGGAGGATTGGATGGTTTGTTTGTGGGGATGGAGGATTGGGAGGTTTGTTTGTGGGGATGGGGGATTGGGTGGTTTGTTTGTGGGGATGGAGGATTGGGTGGTTTGTTGGTTGGAATGGAGGGTTGGATGGTTTGGTTGTGGGGATGGAGGATTGGGAGGGTTGTTTGTGGGGATGGGGGGTTGGGTGGTTTGTTGGTGGGGATGGGGGATTGGGGGGTTTGTTGGTGGGGATGGAGGATTGGATGGTTTGTTTGTGGGGATGGAGGTTTGGTTGGTATGTTTGTGGGGATGGGGGATTGGGTGGTTTGTTTGTGGGGATGGAGGATTGGGTGGTATGTTTGTGGGGATCGAGGATTGGATGGTTTGTTGGTGGGGATGGAGGATTGGATGGTTTGTTGGTGGGGATGGGGGATTGGGTTGTTTGTGGGGATGGAGGATTGGGTGGTTTGGTGGTGGGGATGGGGATTGGGTGGTTTGTTTGTGGGGATGGAGGATTGGGTGGTCTGTTTGTGGGGATGGAGGATTGGATGGTTTGTTGGTGGGGATGGAGGATTGGGTGGTTTGTTTGTGGGGTTGGAGGATTGGATGGTTTGTTGGTGGGGATGGGGGATTGGATGGTTTGTTTGTGGGGGTGAAGGATTTGGTGGTTTGTTGGTGGGGATTGGGGGATTGGATGGGTTGTTTGTGGGGATGAAGGATTTGGTGGTTTGTTGGTGGGGATTGGGGGATTGGTTGGTTTGGTGGTGGGGATGGAGGACTTGGTGGTTTGTTGGTGGGTATGGAGGATTGGGTGGTTTGTTGGTGGGGATGAGAGATTGGATGGTTATATGGTGGGGATGGAAGATTGGGTGGTTTGGTGGTGGGGATGGGGGATGGGATTGGGTGTTTCTATGGTGGGGATGGAGTGTGTGTGGTTAGGTGGTTGGGACAAAGGATTGGGTGATTCTATGGTGGGGATGGAGGATTGGGTGGTTTGGTGGTGGGGATGGAAGATTGGTTGGTTTGGTGGTGGGGATGGAGGATTGGTTGGTTTGTTGGTGGGGNTGGTTTGTTGGTGGGGATGGAGGATTGTATGGTTTGTTGGTGGGGATGGAGGATTGGTTGGTTCTATGGTGGGGATAGGGGATTGAATGGTTTGTTTGTGGGGATGGAGGATTGGTTGGTTTGGTGATGGGGATGGAGGATTGGTTGGTTTGGTGGTGGGATTTGAGGATTGGTTGGTTTGGTGTTGGAGATGGGAGATCGGGTGGTTTGTTGGTGGGGATGGGGGGATTGGGTGGTTTGGTGGTTGGGATGAGAGATTGGATGGTCTAGTGGTGGGTATGGGGGATTGGATGGTTTGGTGGTAGGGATGGGGGATTGGTTGGTTTGGTGGTGGGGACGGAGGATTGGTTGGTTTGGTGGTGGGGATGGGGGATTGGGTGGTTTGTTGGTGGGGATGGAGGATTGGGTGGTTTGGTGGTGGGGACGGAGGATTGGTTGGTTTGGTGGTGGGATTTGAGTATTGGTTGGTTTGGTGTTGGAGATGGGAGATCGGGTGGTTTGTTGGTGGGGATGGGGGATTGGTTGGTTATATGGTGGGGATGGAGGATTGGTTGGTTTCATGGAGGGGATGGGGGATTGGATGGTTTGTTTGTGGGGATGGAGGATTGGGTGGTTTGTTTGTGGGGATGGGGGATTGGGGGGTTTGTTGGTGGGGATGGGGGATTGGGTGGTTTGTTGGGGGGGATTGAGGATTGGGTGGTTTGTTGGTGGGGATGGAGGATTGTATGGTTTGTTGGTGGGGATGGAGGATTGGTTGGTTCTATGGTGGGGATAGGGGATTGAATGGTTTGTTTGTGGGGATGGAGGATTGGTTGGTTTGGTGATGGGGATGGAGGATTGGTTGGTTTGGTGATGGGGATGGGGGATTGGTTGGTTTGGGGGTGGGGTTTGAGGATTGGTTGGTTTGGTGTTGGAGACGGGAGATCGGGTGGTTTGTTGGTGGGGATGGGGGGATTGGGTGGTTTGTTGTTGGGGATGGGGGATTGGGTGGTTTGGTGGTGGGAATGAAAGATAGGATGGTTGGTTGGTGGGGATGGGGGATTGGATGGTTTGGTGGTGGGGATGGAGGATTGTATGGTTTGTTGGTGGGGATGGGGGATTGGATGGTTTGTTTGTGGGGATGAAGGATTTGGTGGTTTGTTGGTGGGGATTGGGGGATTGGGTGGTTTGGTGTTGGAGATGGGAGATCGGGGGGTTTGGTGGTGGGGGTGGGGGGTTGGGTGGTTTGGTGGTGGGAATGAAAGATAGGATGGTTGGTTTGTGGGGATGGGGGATTGGTTGGTTTGTTGGGGGGGATGGGGGATTGGTTGGTTTGTTGGGGGGGATGGGGGATTGGTTGGTTTCATGGAGGGGATGGGGGATTGGATGGTTGGTTGGGGGGGATGGGGGATTGGTTGGGTTGTTGGGGGGGGTGGGGGGTTGGGTGGTTTGGTGGTGGGGATGGAGGATTGGTTGGTTTGGTGGTGGGATTTGAGGATTGGTTGGTTTGGTGTTGGAGATGGGAGATCGGGTGGTTTGGTGGTGGGGATGCGAGATTGGATGGTTGGTTGGTGGGGCTGGGGGATTGGATGGTTTGTTGGTGGGGATTGGGGGGTTGGGGGGTTTGGTGGTGGGGATGGGGGGATTGGGTGGTTTGTTGTTGGGGATGGGGGATTGGGTGGTTATATGGTAGTGGGGATGAGAGATTGGATGGGTGGTTGGTGGGGATGGGGGATTGAATGGTCTGGTGGTGGGGATGAGAGGATGGAGGATTGGATGGTTTGTTGGTGAGGATAGGGGGATTGGGTGGTTTGGTGGTGGGAATGAAAGATAGGATGGTTGGTGGGTGGGGATGGGGGATTGGTTGGTTTGTTGGTAGGGATGGGGGGATTGGGGGGTTTGGTGGGGGGGATGAGAGATTGGATGGTTGGTTGGTTGGGATGGGGGATTGGATGGTTTGTTGGTTGGGATGGGGGATTGAATGGTCTGGTGGTGGGGATGAGAGATTGGATGGTTGGTTGGTGGGGATGGGGGACTGGTTGGTTTGATGGTGGTAATGGGGGATTGGATGGTTCTATGGTGGGGATAGGGGATTGGATGGTCTGTTTGTGGGGATGGGGGATTGGGTGGTTTGTTGGTTGGGATGGAGGATTGGGTGGTTTGTTGGTGGGGATAGAGGATTGTATGCTTTGTTGGTGGGAATGGGGGATTGGATGGTTCTATGGTGGGGATAGGGGATTGGATGGTTTGTTTGTGGGGATGGGGGATTGTGTGGTTTGTTGGGGGGGATGGGGGATTGGGTGGTTATATGGTGGGGATGGAGGATTGGTTGGTTTCATGGAGGGGATGGGGGATTGGATGGTTTGTTGGTGGGGAGGAGGATTGGTTGGTTCTATGGTGGGGATAGGGGATTGGATGGTTCGTTTGTGGGAATGGGGGATTGGATGGTTTGGTGGTAGGGATGGAGGATTGGTTGGTTTGGTGGTGGGGATGGAGGATTGGTTGGTTCGGTGGTTGGGATGGAGGATTGGTTGGTTTGGTGGTGGGGATGGATGATTGGATGGTTGGTTGGTGGGGATGGAGGATTGGTTGGTTTGGTGATGGGGATGGAGGATTGGTTGGTTTGGTGGTGGGATTTGAGGACGGGTTGGTTTGGTGTTGGAGATGGGAGATCGGGTGGTTTGTTGGTGGGGATGGAGGATTGGTTGGTTTCGTGGAGGGGATGGGGGATTGGTTGGTTTGGGGGTGGGGATGGATGATTGGATGGTTGGGTGGTGGGGATGGGGGGTTGGGTGGTTTGGGGGTGGGGATGGGGGATTGGGGGGTTTGTTGGTGGGGATGGGGGTTCGTTGGTTTGGTGGTGGGGATGGGGATTCGTTGGTTTGGTGGTGGGGGTGGATGATTGGATGGTTGGTTGGTGGGGTTGGAGGATTGGTTGGTTTGGTAGTTGGGATGGAGGATTGGTTGGTTGGGTGGTGGGGATGGAGGATTGATTGGTTTGGTGGTGGGGATGGAGGGTTGGTTGGTTTGGTAGTGGGGATGGGGGATTGGGTGGTTATATGGTGGAGATGGAGGATTGGTGGTTGGGATGGAGGATTGGGTGGTTTGGTGGTGGGGGTGGATGATTGGATGGTTGGTTGGTGAGGATGGAGGATTGGTTGGTTTGTTTGTGGGGATGGGGGATTGGTTGGTTTGGTGTTGGAGATGGGAGTTCGGGTGGTTTGTTGGTGGGGATTGGGGATTGGGGGGTTTGGTGGTGGGGATGGAGGGTTGGTTGGTTTGGTGATGGGGATGGAGGGTTGGTTGGTTTGGTGATGGGGACGGAGGATTGGTTGGTTTGGTGGGGGGGGTGGAGGGTTGGGTGGGTTGTTGGTGGGGGATGGAGGATTGGTTGGTTCTATGGTGGGGATAGGGGATTGGGTGGTTTGGTGGTGGGGGTGGATGATTGGATGGTTGGTTGGTGAGGATGGAGGATTGGTTGGTTTCGTGGGGGGGATGGGGGGTTGGGTGGTTTGGTGGTGGGGGTGGAGGGTTGGTTGGTTTGGTGATGGGGACGGAGGATTGGTTGGTTTGGTGATGGGGATGGAGGGTTGGTTGGTTTGGTGGTGGGGATGGAGGATTGGTTGGTTTGGTAGTGGGGATGGAGGATTGGTTGGTTTGTTGGTGGGGATTGGGGATTGGGTGGTTTGGTGGTGGGGATGGAGGATTGGTTGGTTTCGTGGAGGGGATGGGGGATTGGATGGTTTGATGTTGGAGATGGGAGATCGGGTGGTTTGTTGGTGGGGATGGAGGAATTGGGTGGTTTGTTGGTGGGGATGGGGGATTGGTTGGTTTGGTGTTGAAGATGGGAGATCGGGTGGTTTGTTGGTGGGGATGGAGGGATTGGGTGGTTTGTTGGTGGGGATGGGGGATTGGGTGATTTGTTGGTGGGGATGGAGGATTGGGTGGTTATATGGTGGGGATGGGGGATTGGGTGGTTATATGGTAGTGGGGATGAGAGATTGGATGGTTGGTTGGTGGGGATGGGGGATTGGATGATTTGTTGGTTGGGATGGGGGATTGGATGGTTTGTTGGTTGGGATGGGGGATTGGGTGGTTTGTCGGTGGGGATGGGGATTAGTTGGTTTGATGGTGGAGATGGGGGATTGGATGGTTTGTTGGTGGGGATGGGGG
>NW_018403366.1:36505-37873 GCF_002113885.1 Mizuhopecten yessoensis | reverse complement strand
CAATTTGAAACCATCTACCTCCAAGGATAATTCTCACCAAGTAAAAATAATTTCCTACAGAAAGTTGTCAAAATATACCCAAAAGTGTTATTTCCCTATATAAACTATAGTAAACTTTACCCCCTCCCCAAGGGAGAACGGATAGCTCGGGGGTCCTGGAATTTACAATTTAAATAAAGCCCCGGATGATCTTCCTTTCCATGCAGAGAAAATGACTGTATTACCTCTGAGTCTGGAGAAGAAGATTTTTGAAATATTGGTTAATTTTCCCTTTGGGGCCCCGCCCTGGCCCAGGAGTTTGGGTAGGAATCTCAATTTTACAATTTTGTAGCCTCATTTACCAAGGATGATTCTGACCAAGTTTGAGAAAAATCAATCCACTGGTTCTTGAGAAGAAGTTGAAAATGTAAAAGTTTATGCACGACGGACGACGGACAACAGACAACGACGGACAGTAAGCGATTAGAATAGGTCACTTGAGCAAAGCTCAGGTGACCTAAAAATAAAATAATTTCTTTTATTACATTTTTGCCAGTGAAGTATTATAGATTCTATCAACTTGATAAAACTGATATCTTTCACACTGTGACAAATATCAAAGGTGATATTTTCACAGTGTGAAAATATCACTTTTTGGTATTGACCAATCATAACGGTATCTTCTATTCGCTGCATTCAAAGGCAATGATCTTTTTGTTCAGATTAAAATGAAGCGACGGTAAAATAAGTGGTTGTTATGGTAAATGTTTGGTACACACAGTTAAGTATTTACATAAATATACAATTAATAACATTTGTATAAGCAATCAGAAAATAGCAGAAAACGTGGAAATTGCGTTGAGTATCGCATTCAAAATGGTGCGCAGCCTTGTTGTCAAGCGTGACGTCATTAGAAATGGCGCTAATTATTACGCTTCTGATTCCCGCCCTTTTTTAATGCAATACATTTTTCATGTTTTATGCTTTAAAAATGCAATAAATAGAACATTTAATGGTGTCTTAAGTAATACCAAATATATTTCACTCGTGTGGCTAATATCGTGAAAAATATCAAAATATTAGCCACACTCGTGAAATATATTTGGTATAACTGAAGACACCATTAAATATCCTCTATATATTAACAAAATCAAATAAAAAAAAAATTTTAACAAAATCAAATCAATTTTTATATTAACAAAATCAAATTAAAACAAGAGGCCCAGAGGGCCTGTATCGCTCACCTGAATATGTTTAAAATAATTGGTATGAAATAGGTGCTGTAAATACATATGAAATTTCAGACAGATCCATCCAGTACTTGAAATATAGTGAGAACAAACTTCAAACAGAGCCACACCCCTATGCAACCTAGGGGGTGGGGGGGTG
>NW_018403366.1:27293-33731 GCF_002113885.1 Mizuhopecten yessoensis | reverse complement strand
ATACGTGTTCTACTACATCTGTTATATTTACAGGACTACAAATAACCCTCAACTAAAGAAGGAAGAAGTCAGACAGTTCAGATTTTAATGAAGCCTTGGATACGTGTTCTACTACATCTGTTATATTTACAGGACTACAAATAACCCTCAACTAAAGAAGGAAGAAGTCAGACAGTTCAGACTTCAATGAAGCTTTAGATATGTGTTCTACTACATCTGTTATAAACATGTATCGAGAGACCACCCAAGGGAAGGCTCAAAAGCTAGCAGAGATGGTCTCCTAATGGAGTATATATAATCTTGTAGGATTTCTATGATATTTGGAAATAGGACTTGGACTTGTAAATTGCACCCCACCAAACTGCTTTCTTAGGATATCAGAAGTTGTTGCCTCTTAATTATAAATAATTGCTTTATAAGCGTGGTCTCCTGAGAAGATTCAAATGTACATTTATGTCATACAACTATTCTTTCTTGATTAACTGTTCAACTTACCAGTACATAGGCAGGAGCAACTGCTTCATGTAGAGAGCTCCACTACAAGGGGGGATAACTGTGACCTGATGAGACTTGGCACCTGTTTTTTCTACTTGTATGATCCCAGCACTGAATCCAAACAGCTGTATAACAAAGTAATAAGATAGTAAAGCTATCATTCCTAGGTTAAACACTCTATTATATAAGCGTGCTCATGTTGTGCTTGAAAGATTTGCAGAAAAATAGGTTTGCCCGAACATTGACACAGTAATATAGTTCCTGGCTCAAGTGGCACACGGGCAATACAATCGCTGGTTACAAGTTTTGACCTGTGACCCCTACCTTCATCTGTGTGTGAGAGTAACAGTGATGAAGGAGATTCTGAGACGGCCCAACAGTCTTACTGATGATCCGTACCAGTTTCCGTGGATACATAGCATAGCTGATCTGGTAGTCAAACCTATTGGTTACTATGGCAACACACGGCAAATTATTCACAGACTGTTTTGATGGATCCTCTTTAGTCTGAAATCAAAACAATGAAGGTCATTACACTTGGAGTTTTAAATAGACAAAGAGATAGCGTAACATTTACAACAATCGACCAAGGGCAATGATAGGATACAAAATATCATCAGAGGATACAAACTTCTTCAAGCCTACTTAATACTTATACCTTTTTGTTGAATATAGCTCTACTGTAAAGTTGAAATAACAGCATAATTAAACCTCAAGGTTTTGATTTGGTAACATTTGATTGCAGCAGTACTAAAAGCATTCCCTGTGCAACAAAATGTCCATTTCATGTATAGTTTCATGCTAACTTCATTTTATATGAATAATAAGATAGAAAAGTTTACAGCACAAAAAACATTGTTTATTATACTACACACACATCATGCTGATACACCCTTGATATAGTGTCAGAACAGGAAAGTTTTTGGCTGGCTTTAGGGTCTAAAACTTAACAGTTTCTCACTCAGTTTCTTTTTAACTTTTCAACCACCCTCCCCATTTTCAAAGACAAAGTGCCCAATTAATTTTTAATTCCTACTGTGTGTAATTAAAAATCTAGGGGTCAAACAAAAATATTACAAGAAACATATCTTTGGTGTATTAAAGTACTAGATTTTCCCAATTTCCTCAATTTAACAAGTACAAATTTGTCCTTTGACCCTGGATTCTGCTAAAATTGATAAGGAAAATTCCTAAGGACACATTCATCTGTTTTTTACAAAGGGTGAGAACTGTTCTATTGCAATGAAAATCACTAAGTTGAATTTCCAAGAAAATGTAAATTAGTACTTTACTGTCATTTGATGCCATACAACAATAGATTGATCATGTGCTCAGTGGTACCGTAAATATCTGTGTATTGTGCCACTTGTGTAAACAGTTGTGTATTGTGGCCACCCGTGTTTAAGTGTTGAGGGGTTTTTTTCAGGAAAAATTGTCAAGCTGGACTGATAGCACTAACCAGGTAGGTCACTAATGATGAGGAAACATCCAAGGTAATGTTTCTTTCCCATATACAGATGATAAAGTGCTTTTAGGCTTATATAACCCAGTATGGCTACTGAACCAAAACCGTCGTTATTGACCCGACTTTGGTACTATGTGGTGTAATTATAAGATATCACTAAGTGGAAATGATGTGTGCAATCAGGTATAAATTATGATTGATAATCTGTTTGTAATTGGCAGAATCATGACGATCAGTTTAAGGGACTGAATACCCAAGTAAAGTGACAACACTAGTGTTACAGTTGTTAATGTTAGGTTTTTATAATGAATGCTTTACCACCAATTTTCGTATAGCTTTGAATTTGTTCTATATCAATCATAATTATTACAAATACAAAAAAAATACATTTCAATTCATACTTTACACTTGATGAAACAATTATGGAATTTGTAATCAATAATCAGAATTGAAAGGGCAATCTGATCTATCTGGTCCTAGTATTACAACATCACCTTTAGAACAATTTCTTTCACTTAAGGTTTTGCTTAACTCATATAATACTATCCTCAGGATAAACTCCAGTTAAAGAATTTATTTAAAATACATTTAGAAAATTTGGGTCTGAAGTCTCCTAGCATATAGCCACAGGCCTGACAAGCCAAACCCCTCCCTAGCATATAACCAGAGGCATGTCAAGCCAAATCCCTCCTTCCTGCCTGATGTAGCCACAGGCCTGACAAGCCAAACCCCTCCCTAGCATATAGCCACAGGCCTTTCAAGCCAAACCCCTCCCTAGCATATAGCCACATGCCTGTCAAGCCAAACCCTCCCTAGCATATAACCACAGGCCTGTCAATCCAAACCCCTCCTTCGTGCCTGATGTAGCCACAGGCCTGTCAATCCAAACCCTCCTTCCTGCCTGATGTAGCCACAGCCCTGACAAGCTAAACCCCTCCCTAGCATATAGCCTAGGCCTGTCAAGATAAACCCCTCCCTAGTATATAACCACAGGCCTGTCAAGCCAAACCCTCCCTAGTATATAACCACAGGCCTGACAAGCCAAACCCCTCCCTAGCATATAACCACAGGCCTGTCAAGCCAAACCCTCCCTAGTATATAACCACAGGCCTGACAAGCCAAACCCCTCCCTAGCATATAACCACAGGCCTGTCAAGCCAAACCCTCCCTAGTATATAACCACAGGCCTGACAAGCCAAACCCCTCCCTAGCATATAACCACAGGCCTGTCAAGCCAAACCCTCCCTAGTATATAACCACAGGCCTGACAAGCCAAACCCCTCCCTAGCATATAGCCACAGGCCTGTCCAGCCAAACCCTCCCTAGCATATAACCACAGGCCTGTCAAGACAAACTCCTCCCTAGCATATAACCACAGGCCTGTCAAGCCAAACCCCTCCTTCCTGCCTGATGAGACTGTTTTGAATGTGGAAACAATTCACCTTTTGCAACCGTTTTATGGTATGGTAGTTCTTCTTCTTGACATCACAGCTTGGGTGTTCTGCATAGAATATGGTGGCAGTAGGCTTGAGTAGGGTCACATGATGTGTATTGGTAGGGATGAACTTCTCCAGCGATCTCACCTGTTCCTCTGTTGGGTGGGGGTAACTGTCGTTGACCACTTCTGTTAAAGTACACATAGTCCAGTGTTATTACCTTTAAAGGACACATAGTCAAGTGTTATTACCTTTAAAGTACACATAGTCCAGTGTTATTACCTTGTCTGTTAAAGTACACATAGTCCCAAGTGTTATTACCTTTAAAGTACACATAGTCCAGTGCTATTTCCTTGTTTATTAAAGTACACATAGTCCAGCGTTATTACCTTGTCTGTTAAAATACACATAGTCCAGTGTTATTACTTTGTCTGTTAAAGTACACATAGTACAGTGTTATTTCTTTGTCTGTTAAAGTACCCATAGTCCAGTGTTAATACCCTGTCTGTTAAAGTACACATAGTACAGTGTTATTACCTTGTCTGTTCAAGTACACATAGTCCAGTGTTAATGCCTTGTCTGTTAAAGTACACATACTCCAGTGTTAATACCTTGTCTGTTAAAGTACACATAGTCCAGTGCTATTACCTTGTTTATTAAAGTACACATAGTCCAGTGTTATTACCTTGTCTGTTAAAGTACACATAGTCAGTGTTATTACCTTGTCTGTTAGAGTACACATAGTCCAGTGTTAATACAATGTCTGTTTAAGTACACATAGTCCAGTGTTAATACAATGTCTGTTTAAGTACACATAGTCCAGTGTTATTACATTGTCTGTTAAAGTACACATACTCCAGTGTTATTACCTTGTCTGTTAAAATACACATAGTCCAGTGTTATTCCCTTGTCTGTTAAAGTACACACAGTCCAGTGTTATTACCTTGTCTGTTAAAGGACACATAGTCCAGTGTTATTACCTTGTCTCTTAAAGTACACATAGTCCAGTGTTATTACCTTTAAAGTACACATAGTCCAGTGTTATAACCTTTAAAGTACACATAGTCCAGTGTTAATACAATGTCTGTTAAAGTACACATAGTCCAGTGTTAATAACTTGTCTGTTAAAGTACACATAGTCCAGTGTTATTACCTTGTCTGTTAGAGTACACATAGTCCAGTGTTATTACCTTGTCTATTAAAGTACACATAGTCCAGTGTTATAACCTTGTCTGTTAAAGTACACATAGTCCAGTGTTATTACCTTGTCTGTTAAAGTACACATAGTCCAGTGTTAATACCTTGTCTGTTAAAGTACACATGGTCCAGTGTTATAACCTTTAAAGTACACATAGTCCAGTGTTAATAACTTGTCTGTTAAAGTACACATAGTCCAGTATTACCTTGTTTAATAAAGTACACATAGTCCAGTGTTATAACCTTTAAAGTACACATAGTCCAGTGTTACTACCTTGTCTGTTAAAGTACACATAGTCAAGTGTTATTACCTTGTCTGTTAAAGTACACATCCAGTGTTATTACCTTGTCTGTTAAAGTACACATAGTCCAGTATTACCTTGTTTATTAAAGTACACATAGTCCAGTGTTATAACCTTGTCTGTTAAAGTACACATAGTCCAGTGTTATTACCTTGTCTGTTGAGGTACACATAGTCCAGTGTTATTACCTTGTCTGTTGAAGTACACATAGTCCAGTGTTATGACCTTGTCTGTTAAAGTACACATAGTCCAGTGTTAACACCTTGTCTGTTAAAGTGCACATAGTCCAGTATTATTACCTTGTCTGTTAAAGTACACACAGTCCAGTGTTATTACCTTGTCTGTTAAAGTATACATAGTCCAGTGTTATTACCTTGTCTGTTGAAGTACACATAGTCCAGTGTTATTACCGTGTCTGTTAAAGTACACATAGTCCAGTGTTATTGCCTTGTCTGTTAAAGTACACATTGTCCAGTATTATAGCCTTTAAAGTACACATAGTCCAGTGTTATAACCTTTAAAGTACACATAGACCAGTGTTATTACCTTGTCTGTTAAAGTATACATAGTCCAGTGTTATTACCTTGTCTGTTGAAGTACACATAGTCCAGTGTTATTACCGTGTCTGTTAAAGTACACATAGTCCAGTGTTATTGCCTTGTCTGTTAAAGTACACATTGTCCAGTATTATAGCCTTTAAAGTACACATAGTCCAGTGTTATTCCCTTGTCTGTTAAAGTACACATAGTCCAGTATTATTACCTTGTCTGTTAAAGTACACATAGTACAGTGTTATTACCTTGTCTGTTAAAGTACCCCCCGCCCAGTGTTATTACCTTGTCTGTTAAAGTACCCCCCGCCCAGTGTTATTACCTTGTCTGTTAAAGTATACATAGTCCAGTGTTATTACCTTGTCTGTTGAAGTACACATAGTCCAGTGTTATTACCGTGTCTGTTAAAGTACACATAGTCCAGTGTTATAACCTTTAAAGTACACATAGACCAGTGTTATTACCTTGTCTGTTAAAGTATACATAGTCCAGTGTTATTACCTTGTCTGTTGAGGTACACATAGTCCAGTGTTATTACCTTGTCTATTAAAGTACACATAGTCCATTGTTATAACCTTTAAAGTACACATAGTCCAGTGTTATTACCTTTAAAGTACACATAGTCCAGTGTTAATACAATGTCTGTTAAAGTACACATAGTCCAGTGTTAATACCTTGTCTGTTAAAGTGCACATAGTCCAGTATTATTACCTTGTCTGTTAAAGTACACATAGTCCAGTGTTATTACCTTGTCTGTTGAAGTACACATAGTCCAGTGTTATTACCTTGTCTGTTAAAGTACACATAGTCCAGTATTATTACCTTGTCTGTTTAAGTACACATAGTCCAGTGTTAATACCTTGTCTGTTAAAGTACACATAGTCCAGTGTTATTACCTTGTCTGTTAAAGTACACATACTCCTGTGTTTATACCTTGTCTGTTAAAGTACACATAGTCCAGTGTTAATACCTTGTCTGTTAAAGTACACATA